>NW_010419253.1:0-25483 GCF_000710305.1 Buceros rhinoceros silvestris
GAAGGAAGACCCAGGGAACTACAGGCCTGTCGGTTTGACCTCAGTGCCAGGGAATCTCATGGAGCAGATCATCTTGGGTGCCACCATGTGGCACATACAGAATAGTCAGATGATGAGGCCCAGTCAGCATGGGTTTGTGAAGGGCAGGTCTTGTTTAACCAACCTGATCTCCTTCTGTGACAAAATGACCCATTTAGTAGACGAGGGAAGAGATGTAAATGTTGTTTATCTGGACTTTAGCAAGGCCTTTGACACTGTTTCCCATAACATTCTTCTGCAGAAACTGGCTGCCCATGGCTTGGACGGGTGTACGCTTCGCTGGATCAAAAACTGGCTGGATGGTCAGGCCCAGAGAGTGGTGGTGAACAGAGCTAAATCCAGCTGGTGGCCAGTCACCAGTGGTGTTCCTCAGGGCTCAGTGTTGGGGCCTCTTCTCTTTAACATCTTTATCAATGATCTGGATGAGGGGATCAAGTGCACCCTCAGCAAGTTTGCAGTTGGGAGGTAGTGTTGATCTGCCTGAAGGTTGGGAGGCTCTACAGAGGGATCTGGACAGGCTGGATTGATGGGCTGAGACCAATGGTATGAAATTCAACAAGACTGAGTGCCTGGTCCTGCACTTCGGCACAACAATCCCCTGCAATGCTACAGGCTTGGAGAGGAGTAGCCTCAAGTTGTATCAGGGGAAATTTAGGTTGGATATCAGGAAAAATTTCTTTACAGAGAGGGTCATTAAGCATTGGAACAGTCTGCCCAGGGAGGTGGTGGAGTCCCCATCCCTGGCAGTGTTTAAAAGCCGTGTGGATGTCGTGCTGAGGGACATGGTTTAGGGACCCTGGCAGTGCAGGGTGAACGGTTGGGCTCAATGATCTTAAAGGTCTCTTCCAACCAGATGATTCTATGTGATTCTGTGATTCTGTGATAATATGATTGAAAAGTCTGAAATGATGCATTTAGACTGAAAAGATAGTTTTCCCAAGACTAGAGTTACATAACACAGATTCTGAGAAAGATCTGTAGTTTTTGTACTTCAAAACCTCCTCCTTCTAGACATTTTGTTTGAATTTGTTGACTTTGACAGACTATGACCTTGAAAGATGCTTGTCTTATCCTCCATCTCTTATCCTCCTAACAGCTATTTCTGTTCTACAAGTCCTCTTCTAAAATGATACGTTCTTTCTGAATGAAAAGTGATTCTAAGCACTTCACATTGTCAACAGAGATGTGGTATTTTGTCATTTCAGCATGTCATATTGTTAAGCTTCCTAATGCAATAGATCAAAATGATTCAACACTAGCTTCTGGGCTTACATTTATTGTGATAAATGGCAATTAAAACAAAACTTTCTGTCAATAACTACACTTCTTGCTAATGATTACAAATGTGAATATACGTCTTAGCTATCTAGGGATGGATTGTCTGTATTGTAACAGTAGAACAATGGATGTAGGAATGAAAATTCGTTCAGGTCTGACAAGACATATTAGCACAGCACCATTCAAACCTAGTTAAGTTTCTTATATTGCATCTTAATGCAATATAGCCATTCTTTGTAAAGCAGACTTGAGTGTTTCTGGGTGTTTGGACCTGGGAGAATTGGGAACAGGACAGTTATCTCATGGAAGGGAATGAAGGTAATGGAGTCAGATTCTTAGTAGTATCTTGTGACAGGACAAGAGGAAAACGACACAAATTTAAGCCCACAGAATTCAATCTCAACACAATAAACCACATTTTTGCTGTGTGGGTGGTCAAAAACAGGAACAGGTTGCCCAGAGTGGTTGTGGAATCTTCATCCTTGGAGTTGTCCAAAGTTTGACTGGTCACGGACCTGGGCAACCTACTATAGATAACCCTTCTTGAGCAGGGCAGGGAGGAGGGTGGTGGGAGGCAGCAGCAGTGAACCAGATGATCTCAAGAGGTTATTTCTAGCTTAAGCAGCATCATGCTTCTGTGATTCTGTGCGAATAAACCAAAACTTGTCTCTTCAGCAGAGCACTTGTACACCGGGTAAATAATCTGAGAGGTGACAACATAGCTGGGCTGAGCTGGCTTGAGTCAAGTCTTATTCTTCACCTCCACCATCAACATAAGTTCCAGGATTCGTAAAAGGGCCTGTGGAGAGCTCAGCAGACTAGAGTTTCTAAATGGAAATACCTGTTTACAATATCTTTATTCTTCCTGGAAACCCTAATTGTCAAGGTGCTTCTCTTACTGAGAATCTCCCAGCCTTTCTGTTACCTCAATAAACTGAGAGCCAATTCTGAACATATCATATACATATTGGCTTTAATCAACGTCTGAGGAACTGCCAACTTGCAGGAAAACTTCTTTTCTCTTCAGGACATCTTTTCATACCTGTATTTTATAGCAAATCTCAAAGCAAGGCCAATTATCTACCCTCTTTTCCCTAGGGGCTCATGGTTTAGAATTCACATGTGTTCTCGTGGTTCAGTAATTTCTTGAGAACAGCTAACCAACTAGACTTCAAGTCATTACTTAATGTAAAAGTCTTGTTTTGTAATAGTTTCTTGCTATATTTCTAAGGATGTCTAAGCTATTTCTAGATACATTCCCTGAGGCCTCTTGTGCACTATAGATCTATGGCCTCGTCTGAAGTTTTTAAACATTCTAAAACATTTTAATTTTAAACATTTAACATTTTAAATGTCAGATTTAATGCTTTCTCAGATGTCTTCACATGTATTCTGATCAAACCTTCCAAAAATGCTAGTCTCTAAGTACACTTTTTAAATATCCAGGGAGCAGAACTAAAATTAAACAACATGTACTGTTCAATATTACTCTTGTGCGTGTGCATTTCCAGCGTGCAATAGTTTGGCGTTTTCTTTCTCTGCTAGCTTTTGTAGGATAAAATAAAAGCAAATAGATCTCATGCTGTCTGAGCAAAGATTAATTAATTGATTGATTGATTTAAATCCTTTAGACCCTTTTTTTTTTAGTTTCCCTTGACCTATATTCCTGCAGACATAGTCACACCATAAACTGATGTTCCAGAACTGAGCTTGGGAAGGCCATGAGGAATTAATGAGGTAGTGAAATATTCCTTAAAAATTCCACAGCTTTTTACTCCTTCATTCTCAAAATAGTTAATATCAACTCTACACCTTCATGTAAACTAGAACAGTTTGAATAATTATTGCAAAGTAACTGCTCTTATCAGCTCTCTGAAAGGTTCATCTACTGGCAACACCTCCTTGTAGCTAACCTATTATTAGCTAACATATGAAGACGTGGGGAGAGGCACAGGGAGTTGCTGCAATCCCATGTCAGCCTGCAAACTACGTTAAGTAAGAAGTGTTATGCAAAGTAGATGATACAATGGTGGGAAAGGTCTGGATGAAGCAGACACCGTTTCTCCATTGATTCATCATAAGTGGCTTTTTAGCTATGCCTCACCTGCGGGACCTAAGACCGTTCCCTCTTTACCTTCTCGCCCCAGAGAGAAGGGAACAACACATGTAACAGGTCCTCTGCTCTGAAAAGGAAGAAGCTCTCACAGAAAAACTATTTCATAATGTAGATGTAGCTTGTTAAACGATGATAGACTTCATAGACACCTGGGCTCTGATGTCAGATGGGTACTGGCTTTTCATCAGTGCTTCTTCCAGTCTTCATTTAGAGGCATTGCACTTCTTATTCCATTGATTCAAAGAGATCTGAGAATTTAGCCAATGTTTATTTAGATTTTCCATTTTATGTCACTCGTTATCAGGGCATAATGAAGTTCTGATGTCTTATTAGCCTTTTGGTTTTTATTGGTACATTTTTAAGGTTCAAAACTATATTTATTGATCATGTTGTGTGTATCTAACTACATCATTACTATTTAATTTGTCAGAACTGCTAGCAGTTTAATCATATACCGATGGTATATAAATAAAGATATAACAAAGAATTTTAATGGACATATAGAACACATTAATGCCATCTTAAAAACAGTTCAGACTGTGAAATTACATATAAATATGTTTAGTCTTTTTTATTTTCTTTAGGAATCTGCTGTTTAACGGCTAAAGTGTAGTACAGTTTTAATCTCATAGCTCGTAACCTGAGAATAAATTTTAACATTTGTATTAATATTAGACTGTAACTTGTGTTCAGTAAGAATTGTAATCCTGTAATATCACTGGAATTAATCCTTTACATTGGTATTTCAGAAGTGACAATATTTAAAACCACTTACATACAAAAGAGGTTGTATTCCAGAAAATATTCTTCATTTTGGTCATTTATGGCCTGATCTAATATACTCTGACCTCCAGGACTCCTGTTCTTGGCAGGCCCCGGCCACTCCATGCCCAGGTCTGTGATGTCCGGAGGTAGAGCAGCGACTCTTTCACAGGCACCCCCTTGCTGTGGGGAAGGAGCTTGAGTGCCCTTGTGAAGTTGAGAGCTGTGCTGGTGGTGGCATGTGCCTCCGGTGGGGACTCCCAGGCCAGACAGGTCTCAACTGAAGGGTCAGACAAAGTGTGTCCATGGGCAGGATGGGCTCACTAGCCTTTGGGCAACCATCCTAGGAGAAGGACAACTCTGACCCCAAACCCGGGCAGATGGAGCTCGTTTAGCCTTGTAAGGCATCCATCATCTAAAAGAAGGATACTCTAACCAAACCCACGACCTGAGGACTTCACTGTAACCATCCAAGCTCACTAGGCCCTGGCAGATGAACCTCAGGTGTAAAGGGTGGAGCCAGTTCCACGCACGCTGGTGCCTCACCTAAAAAATCCACCGCGCAGGCCTGAAGGGTGCACTCATCGCTTGCAGTGAGTGTGGGAAAAGCCCTTCCCAGATCTTCGTTTGCGAAGCCAAGCCATGATGATAATATACTCTTTACTAAATGGGATTTCTTCCAAGATGTACTGCCGAGAAGCCCAAAAGAGAAAAATTCCGAATGAAAATAAAGGAAATAATATCAACAGAACCAACGACTTCTCAAGGAGCTTGATAGTTCTTCCATCACTTGAAGTCTACAGTTACTAAATGATTTTTCACTTTCAGTCCACGTTACTGAGTGCGGTACAGAAGTGGTACAACTAGAGGTGGGTAAATAATGGTTCTTCTTGACCAAGGATTCAGTAAGGGATATCCCAAGGGAGTGGAAAGGTCTCCACAACTTGTCATTTTGGAAACCAACATGGTTCATCTGAGATGCTGGAAAGCTAGAAATAGGTTTCTAGTAGCACTGAATATGAGGGGACCAGGGGTCTCATGCTTCATTCTGTTATAGTCACCAGGCTCTTCCACAGTAAACGTTATGCAAATATTCAAAGTGTGAATTGGTTGATTTCTTAACTCAGAACTTGACACAGAAGAATTTCCAGTTTCAAAAACCTAATGTTTATTCGTGAAAATTTAGTGGTAACAATCTTTCATTCCTGTGATAGCATCTTGAAAATGGCTGTGGACAGTATGGCTCACTGCTGGGACTCTGGGTAGAAGACTACAAGCTCATTACCATCAGAAATCATGTATTTCACTCAACAATAATAAAGGAACTGGATTGCACACCTTAGGCTATAAAAGCCGAGCTCTAATTTATCATTTCTAGTACTTACCAATTGCTACTTCTATGAAGTAGCCCAAGTAACATCCACAGATATCTTCTGAGAACACAAAACCTAAAAGTGATTCATTCTGACCCTTCTCTGTATTCAGATGCTTTTGCTCTGATCCTGAGGGCCCTCCCGGGTTTCCAGATTTTAGACAGCATGTCTCTAAATATCATAAACAAATATCTTGTTAAGGTATTTCAAACAGAAGAAATTTCCTTAGAAGCTCTCTAATGCCACACTAAACAATTTTGCCTGGATCTGAAACAACTAGCTATGGATCAGCTGTGGACCAGAACTGCTCTCCTTCACACATTTGTCATTATGTCCAAGGGACAACACTAACTAGCCATAAAGCCTCCAGCAGTAATCCCAGAATCCCGCCAAGCCCTCTGCAGTGCTCTGAACTCTGACTTCTGATGCTGATTGGAGAGAAGCTACAAAGGCCCAGAAGATAAGCTACACAAAGCTGATACAGGGAAGCCCACCTTCATGTTATGTCCCACCATCGAGAGCTACCACTGTCAATCACTTTGCATGCCTTGTAACATCTGGGTGAAGTCACTCTACATACAGCACTTCTCAGTGTTTAATTTCTCATTTGAATGGGATTCGACTTACAGTTTGCGCTTTGTTAGTCAGAGTTGTTTGGATTCAATACATCATATTTAAACCTCATTCTAGCAGTAACAGATGACTCTCATTATATTCTGAAAAACTCTACCGAAAGGGTTCTTCATTACCATCATCTATAGGAATTTCTGAAACGTGACGTTCCTTGGGCATCAACAGAACCAAAGATGTGCAAGTAAAGGATGAAGAAAATTAATTACATGAGTATGAGGACAGTCATCAATCTGAAATGAATATATGGTTTCAAAGAGCATAGGCTGCTCAGTGTAAACTGCTAACCTCTGAGACAGTTTGATGAAAGCAGTTTAGAACAGTTTGATGTCAATCATCTATCTGTGACCTATGGGAATTCTTTTGACTCTGTTGTAGTGCCAGGGAAGAAACCTAACTTCCTCCTATTCTCCTCCCTTACTTCCTCATTTTACACCTCTAAATTTTCTTTGGCAGGTATAAACTTTGGTATGTGGTTTTTGCAAGTTAAGGACTTCTTCACTGGCAAGGCAATCTTTTTCAGGCCAGATAGAATCATATCTGTGCATCAACAAATTTCATATCCCAATCCATCTGACGAGCAGTGCCATCTGCAGCAAAAGAAAATCAAATGCATATTGCATAGTCATGTGCAATCCTTTTCATTTATGAATAACTTTGAAGGGATACTCCAAGATAAGACACACATACACATGTATGCCTCAATTCCAGATTAAATTAGCCACAGTTTTCTGAGCCAAGCAGTTTACGCTTCATCTTGAGTGCTTTTATTTATCAAAAAAAAGCCTTAAAATAATAATTACAAGAGGCAGAGTACAGAGAAACACCAACAGGTCTTGAAAAGCTGTCTCAATCCACCTCCATCAGAAGCAATTGGGAAGCACTTGGTATTTCCTAGTGAATCTGAAAAATCAACTGCTGCTCTATGCTCTCAGAAAAACAAACTGAAGAAGGCTGTTGGACATTCCTAAATCCTTGCTCTATGTGGTCAGCAGATGCTTTATAAATTACATTCATTGTCTCTGAACATCCAAAAAATAGTTGTCAAGGTAAACAACGATTTTATTTATGATACAGAAAAACAAGTGGCAACAGATGTTTTAATTAACACCATCTCTTCCACCAGCTGCAGGGTTCATCCATTCCACCTTTAACCACTTAAAAGTGAAAACTTTAAATACTTACTGAAAAATGTCTCTGCAGTAGAGAATAGTTAGTTTGTCCTTGAAAGAGTTTACTGCAATACTCTTGAACTATATTCAGCGCACATCAGTAGTTTTGTTTTATACTCTTCCAGTATGCTTAGCCTCTCATTACCCTGCCTGTGTGCATCCTCTTCTTTTTTTCAGTTCCTTAATATATTAAAGGAGGTTGTTCTACCATCTATAGTCCTTTACGAATCCAACTAACACCAGCTTTCTTCCACACTTTCCTTAGGATGATTGTATTCATGGGTTCGCAATTTATCAGATGTAGGTCTCTCTAACAACTCAGTCTTAGGAAGTGATAACAAGCCAATATGTATTTGTGTCCTGCAAAAGATCATAGAAAAAACCAACAGGTTTTACTTTGTAAACTCTCTCTTTGCCTGTGTGGTTTCGCGACACTTTTGAAGTCTTACATATTCTGAAAATGTCTTTGAATTTTCTGACAATTTAGAGAGAGAGAGAAATAAATTTTCGGACTATGCCAGCTGAATATCCCATAGCCTGTAACACAAGTTTCCTTGCCTCAAGCGTTAACAAACATTGTAGATTAACAGCACAAAAATACCTCTTTAAAATTATCAGGTGTTTGATTCATCAAAGAAAATTTAGAATAACCTCCTTCTGAGACTGGAATGTCTCAAACATCACCTTTTCTTTTTTAAATAAATGTCAACACATACATATGGGGTAGATGTTGGGCTGTTGGTCACAACAGCTAAACAATTAAAATCCTTATTAAAAAAGTAAACACCCAAAACTACTGTTGGCAAACTGTCGGTAAAAAAAGAAGCACTTCCTTCTTCAGGTGTGCACTATAAATAGTAATGCAAAGGCTCTCTTTAACATGCAGATTCGGTGCAATCCACAGCACATCCCATATCCTATGCTTACTATTACCCAGAACTGCTAGTGAGTATTCTGGCTATCTCCTTGTCTACACAACTGAGACATGAAACTCGAGCACAGATACCTTATTTTCCAGGTCCCACATTTTATAAAGTTATGCAGTTTTGCTTCATACATCCATGACCTGCTGCCTCAGAAAGAAATACAATCTATGTTAGTGGCAGCCAAAAAAAAAGTAAGTAGATTTAAGGTGAGGATTAGGAAAAGTTAAGGACATTATGCCTATCAGTAGCTGGTTAAACACAACGAATGAAATGCAACCTGCCTCAGCAAGTTCCGGGAAACTGGGAGGTTTTAATGGGAAAATAATCACTCTACACCCGTTCTTACATTTTTTCCTTCAGCACAAGAGTGAAAAGTATTTGAGACAGGATGTTGGCTCGAATGGACTTCTGAATTGTTGCATTAGAGAATTTTATATATATTACATATAAACCTGTTTTCAAAGCCCCACAATAATTACTAGATGGCTTAAACCAAAAGAAAAGATCCATTGAACCTCCAAAAGAGGTACTATATTGTCTCATGATTCCTCTGAATCTTAATTCTCTCCCACCAGGATAAAAAGGAAGTTCAAAAGTGTCCTGTGTGATTCCGACTTGCCAGTTACCTGCCATTGTTATGCCCAGAGTCCGGAGATGTATCCCATTTTTTCATGTATTCCCGCACATGGGACACTGCTCTTCAACTGAAGAGTCTCATGCTGATGACTGCTCACTCATGTTAACTAACATTTCCAATGTTAGTTTATATAAACTAACAATATATAAATATTGTTGTTTATATTGTAATATAAATACATATAAATATATAAACGATTTCTTTGTTTATGTTTCTTTTCCATTTTCCCTTTGATTTTAATGCAGTAAATTCCCGAGTACTCATGTTCAAGAATCCACCAGAAGCGGTCACATTTCAACATGGAATATCATCATCTCACTCAAAATGGGGCCATCACTTGTCTCACTAAAGTTGCTGTGAATCTTCTGATGTTAAGAGATTTCTGTGATTGTGCTAAAGATCTTGTGTCAAATCTTTCTTCTTCCCCCATTTCTCAAATTTATTTCCTGACTCAGAGTAGAACCCTCCCACAAATCCAAGGCACCACAGGAACAAGATTTACAACCTCAATTCCAGGTCCACTTGGGCCAAATATTCCATATAAATATTTATTTATTCACATCAAGGGTGCTTACTGAAATCTTTTTTTCTGACTTACCTCTTGAACCTGTAGCTATGTGAGAGGCAGGAGGAAAGGTTATCTTGACCTTCTTGATAGTTTGAACTAGAATCCAGGTTGTTAGACTTTAAATATCAAGTTTCACAAGTAACATCACAAACCATCTTTGTTTATTCAGGGCAGCGCTCAGTAATTCAGATCCTTATGTGGCATATCTGTGTAATTTCCTCAGAGCACGACTGTGATTTCCTCAGAGATTATGTTTGCCTTTATTTCACATTTGCCTATATTAATGAAGTGAAAATATTTAGGTACATGTTTAAAGGAGATAAAATCTATCCTCTCTCCCCAGGATCCCTTATCCGTTGTCTCACAGGAATTTAAAAAACATTTCAAAGCAAGAAAAAAAAAATAAAAGACCACAAAATGTAATACTTAAAGCAATACACAGGCCATTTCTTATTTACTTTTCTGCATATAGAAAGAACCTACGTTTTCAGAATTCTACAAGGTGAAGCTGCAGATCTATATTTTTCTTTGAATAGCATTTTAGTTAATAAACAGATGCTTAGTGGTGGGGATTTAAGATAACATGGAGTTTCTAAGCAACTATTTGGTAAGTCTACTGTGCGTAAAAACTAATACAACAGACCTCAACGTGGGCAGTGATCTTGAAGACAGGCTGTTTGAATCCAAAGTATTATTAACCTGCGTTTATAGATTTTTGTAAGTGCATATTATGCTGTTAAGCTTCTGAAAAACTGAGATGAAGGGAATTTTTTGTTGTTGTTAAAAATGAATGCATTTTGTGAACCACCTGTTCACACATTGAAAAAAAAAAAGATATTATGCAGCAATTGCCTTCAGAAATTCAGGTCATATGGTCAACCCCTGAATTAATTATCTGATCAAGACTGATTGGGGTGAGACCAAATAATTACTCATTAGCATTCAACACCACCGTCTGGCTGCATTTTGCATGCTACAGTGTATGCTGCCCTTTTTCATTTTGCTAAGCCTCCTTTTTGGGTTACACCACATTGTTCTGCATGACTGGGAAATGAAATTGGAAGCAGAAAAAAAGAAGTTTGGAGAATAAAGCAGACATGACTTGGTATAAAAAAATGTGCCTTAAACAGTTTTGTTTATTGAGCGATCAAACTGCCTACAAACTATTTCTATAAATCTGCCACATACTGGTCTCTCTGGGAAGCCAATAGGAATTCTGGGCATAGAGTGTCTGCAGTATTCTACATTAATTTGTTCAAATGCTTCAAAACTAGTGTTCAATGCTTAAGTGATCCAGTTTGTAACTGGTTGGACTGTAAAGCAATATTTCCTCTTACCCTGTAGGCTTGTAACATTTTTTGTCTGAGGAATAGAGTATTGCATTTCAGTAGCCATGCCATTTAGCACTGCATGGTGCAGTGTTCACATTCTTGGACATGTGAGAGAGGAACAGACAGCTCTAGCTGCCCCCAGATCTGTTTTGGACACTGTACTTCTTAACACTGTGCTATGATACACTAAAATAAGCACAATGACATTTTAGAAGAGCGATACACAAGAATCTGCTTCAATCCTGTATGTTAAGTACAAAATACACTAGATTTAAGCTGCACTGTTCTCCAAACCTCTGACCATATGGCTGTGCCTAAACAAGTAAATTGAGTATACCCAGGTCTCCAGTCTCATGATGAGGCCAGGTGGAGCAGAACAGCTGCGTCCATGTTATTAAGGTACTTGAGCTCCAAAACAGGGTGTCCACACTGGGAATGTGCCTAATGGCACATTAGGCCTCTCTCCTATGATAACTCCAAAAATTTTTAGGAGATTTCTTTTGGAGAATACTGATTAGCGTGAGCCACAATAATACCGAGGCTCACTGAAAAAAATTAACTATATAAATATTAAAATTCCTGAGAATGCTAACTGGTATCATGGTAAAATCACAGGAATAACAGTAAAAATTTGCCCTACCTGACTTAAAAAATTTCTTTACCCGTAAAAGTAGCTTTGTAACACTGTTGTGCACTCTATAGTCTGTCACAGATGCCAAGAAATCACAGCCTCATTTTTTAAACTCTGATTGTAAAACATTATTTATTCCCCTATATGTTCCAAAAGAACTTTTAGAAGGACCATACTTACATGTTTATGTTTTCAAAAGCAAACCAGAAAATCCTCTAGACCACTAGGTTCTTCAAGTATCCCTTGCTTGATCTGAAAGGTGCCATTGCAGCAATTGCCACACTCTAGTGCAGCTTTTAGAGGCAGAATTCTACACACTAGAGCTAGTCCAAAGAAACAAAATATCTTAAATTTGTATCACATGAACACCAGGTCCTCAGCACCAATTATTTTAACTCTGAGTCTGTTCTTGTGCTCTATGCTAGTAGGCATGGACTTTTTTAGCCTTTGATTATTTTCTCTTTTTAAGTATGGAAGCCTGTCTTCTAGTTATTTAGATTTTGGTAAATAGGATAAAAAAGTCAGATTTCTCTGGTAGCTTAAATGCACCTTTCCCAGGTTACTGTCAATGGCAGACACCTTTGAGTCTACAGTTTTTTCAGCAAGTACTTGAACAATATAATCAAATAGACCTGCTCATATTAGGGTACTTTTTACTCGGAGTTTCTCAGTAAATACTCTTTTTGTTTACGAGAACATAAAGTACCTGAGCAAGATCAAAATAACAAATTCTGCTTGTGCTTCTCTCTTTTCTCTACTCAATCTGAAGCACTGTGGGGCTGGAGAGTCCTGCCTTCAGGAAAGAATCACAAGCCTCTACTTTGCTTTCCTCTACAACACAAAGATTGTCTTCTGTGATCTTGCATATAAATGAGACTTTTTGACCTTTGCTACAGAAGTCTGCTGATCTACCACAAAATGCTACTGTGTCTTATGCGTACCTATGAGCCTCTCACTCTCTATATCCCCTTCACAGATACTTGTGGCTTCTGTGGATTTTGGATGCTTTCTGTTCCTTTGCAGCTTTGCAGGCAAACTCATCTGAAATCTCCTCTGAAAAGCACAGGCAGGGTCCTGTATTGATCATTATAGACTGCCCAGCACCTCAGCTGATGTCTCATTTTCCCCAGCTCTGGGTGGGGTTAGCAAGAAAGACTCCTGCAGGGTCTGTCTCAGACTCAGTCGAACATAATTGCAGTGCCTGTGGCCTGGCTGGAACTATGGAGCCCAAAATCCATTGCAAAACTTGCAGCATCTGAGTCCTGATTTTGCAGCATGAAGTCTGAAAGTGCTGGAACTTCTTACCTAAACCGGGTGTCATGGGGGCTTCCAGAAACCCTGCTGGTTTATGTGGCACCATTTTTAATAATAAACTCAGGAAATTCCAGAGGAGTAGAAGAATACTATTGTCACACCAGTGTCTTTGGAATTGCCTGACCAACTAGAGCTCAGTCATTCTGGCAGCACCTCAGTTTAAGTACTGGAGGAAAAAAAATCTCTATGAACTTAACTGATACCAATTAATGTATTAATAATAGCTATCAATTATTTTTAAGAAAAACAAGCTGTGAGTTCTGGTATCAGTTTTTAGTGAGATTAAAAGTTTGAGACATGAAGTTAGATGAATGGATGTAATTTACTTAGTTTTGTAAAATATTTTATACAGTGTGAGATATTGTACTTCATAAAATAACCTAACTAAAAGTAGTGATATGTAAGTCGATTAACCAATTTTTATCATAAAGTAGCTAACAATAGTAAACCATCGTCAAACCAGAAAACTATTCTATTGCACATGCACCTGGTAGCAGACTTCATGCTTCCACCATATTCTTCAATAGCTTTAGCAGTAGACACCATTTACCTTTCTTCTTGTGAACTATGAGTCTGGTTCAGAAACATATGCTGAGTAAAAGAGCATAAGAAGTCTCATCAAAACCAACTGGATTCCCAATTATAGGTTAAAGGACATAAAATTTAAAATGCTCAAAATCATAGGAAAATAAATGCATGATTAAGAGTTTTGCAGAACTGGGGGCCTGCACTTTAATCTTCAAGCATTTGTATGTGAATGCCATGAGTAAAATATTCAGACTAATCATGTTATTCTCTGATAATTTATTACAGCCTTACTGCTAGCTGAATATCTCTTTCCCCTTGACAAGTCTCCAGGGAAGCTGAGATGAAGTTAGCATTTTATCATTATCTCAAGTTTATCTTTCTAAATGCTTTTGTTATAATGATTTTGGAAGCAAGAGTATTAAGGTAGAGGTATTACAGAACTGTTCTGCAAAGTAGTATCATCAAATACCAAGTAAGTGAATCTAGGTCTTATCACAAGTATCTCAGAGATAATTTAGGACTAAATAAGAGTAAATCGGTTCTTGAGCCCCAAGGCACCTTTCAATAGTAATAGTAATAAATCAGAATGATAACCTCAAACAGCCACTGATTTTTCCTCTTAATCAAATAAGATCAGAACCAAGCCATCATTCCAGCAGAAAAAGCAAAATTTAATTAGCTTATCTAACAGTGTCATTTAGTGAATCAAAAGCTTTGAAAGGTCAATGAATTTTGCCCTTATCATCTCATTATCTTCCATCACTAACAAGCTATCATTTAGCAACTTCATGAGAGCAGTTAACGTAGGAACAGCCAGTAGTGCTGCTATAATTTAAAGAAAAATTCCAGGCTGTTTTTAAATATTTATTTTTATTACAGTTTTCATTCACAGATATCTCCTAAAGGCTCCTGGTGGAAGGAAAATGAATATAGTCTTTTTACATTGTTTCTATTTTTTTTTTGATTTCTGAAAAAGCCAGGAAAGCATTTTTCATCATCCTTGTTGTTCATACACTCATACACCACAAAATACGTCTGCAAAAATATATGTGACAATACAACTGAAATGCTTCATTTTAATATCACTAATATGAGTTTAACCTTCATATAATATCCAATATCAGGAACAGTTTCTCAATAAAACCAGTCAAGAGCAGTGACAAGTGGCATTTCCCAGGGGTCGGTATTGGGTCTGGTGTTGTTTAACATCTTTGTCAGTGACATAGACCGTGGGACTGAGTGCACCCTTAGCAAGTTTACTGACAACACTAAGCTGTGGCACAGTCAACACACTGGGGGGAAGGGATGTCATCCACAGGGACCTAGACAGACTTGAGATGTGGGCCCTTGTAAAACTCATGAGATTCAACAAGGCCACGTGCAAGGTCCTGCACATAGGTGGGGACAATTCCAAGCACAATTACAGGAAGAGCAGAGAATGGATTGAGAGGAGCTCTGTGGAGGACTTGGGGTTGTTGATGAATCAGAATCTCAACGTGACCAGGCAATGTATGCTTGCAGCCCAGAAAACCAACAATATCTTGGGCTACATGAGAAGAATAGTGATCATATGTTGATGGAGGTTATTCTCTCCCTCTACTCCACTCTCATACAACCTCATCTGGAGTATTGCATTCAGCTCTGGGGCCCCCAACAAAAGAAGGACATGGAGATGTTGGAGCCAGTCTAGAGGAAGTTCACAAACATGACCAGAGGGCTGGAACACCTCTTCTTTGAAGAAAGACTGAGCGAGTTGGGGTTGTTCAGCCTGGAGAAGAGAAGGCTCCAGGGACATCTTACACCAGTCTTCCAGTACCTAAAGGGTGCCTATGAGAAAGCTGGAGAGGGACATCTTACAAAGGCATGTAGTGACAGGACAAGGGGTAACAGTTTTAAACTGAAAGATGGTAGATTTAGATTAGATATAAGGAAGAAATTCTTCACTATAAGGGTGGTGAGGCACTGGAACAGGTTATGAATGTCCCCTCCCTGGAAGTGTTCAAGGTCAGATTGGCTGGGGCTTTGAGCAACCTGGTCTAGTGGAAGGTTGGGTTGAAACTATATGACCTATAAGATCACTTCAACCTAAACCATTCTCTGCTACTATGATTCTACGAAAGCCATTTTAGAGGTCCTTGTACCACCCTTGCAAAGGCAAGCTGAACTCCCACTAAGCATTGCCTTCCCAAACCACACCACATGGTCTGTTCTGTAAATGGGACCAGTAAAAACAGCAGGGTTCTAAAAACAACTACTGTGCACACCAAAGGTCATTTCACCAGTCTGCTTTAGAGCACAGATACACAAACAATTGAACGAGTACTTCTGAGAGGGCAGCCACCTGCAGTGAGGCAAAAGGCTGTGGTGGGAATCTCTCACTACAGATTTGCCTTCAGACAATTCTAATTAGGAACTGTGTCCTGGAAAGTAATTTTGTGGAGTTATGCTGAGCACTGCTGCGAGGCAAATAGTAGCGCATTTGTTAAAATAATTTGTTTACATTCCCTAAAATCAATGGAAATTTTAGATTTTCTCTTCTCAAAGCACAGAAGGAAGGCAAATAAAATAACCTGCTGAGGTTATCTCCATCACATTGTGATCATTTTAACATACGTCAGATCTGGAGCCTAAACTACCTACTGCTATCCCACTGAGAGGCTGTCATGGTTTCTGAAAATACATGCTCTTAGCTGAAAAACCACATATGCTCTCAGCCGAGATGCTTCCCCCAATGCTTTATTTATTGGACCTATCTGGTTTAAATTGATTTTGCTATTTTTTTGTTCATAGGAGACTAAAAAAAAGAGCTAAGGGAATTCACATATCTTGTGCTATGCTGCAATAGAGTTTATATGGCAATCCTTCATTGTGAAAGGATGCAGGCTTTAAGAAATCAGAAGACTTCGCTACAATGGAAGTTATCTTAAAAAACCCCAAGATCAGTAGTTTTAAACTAGATAAGAACTTCTCAGATAGGTAACTGCATACCGCAGCTGATAGCAGCAAATCTCTGAGTTTCTGAGACAGGTGATGAGGCAGGGAAGGGTGAGTAAACTTTCCTCCTGATCTTATTCCCTGCTGTTACTGCCATAGCCATCACTGCTCACTTCCCATGTCCTTTCCCCAGGCAGATTTCTCCTCTTAACCAGCCTTTCACACCCCCACCACCCCCTAACAAACGAGAACCGTGCCTGTTTCTGCAGGTGTGGGAACAAGTGGCTTTCTTGCTGGTTTTGTGATCTAGCAACCACTGCTGATTCACCATCTACTTCTCTTTTATGTCTCCAAGCAGCTGCAAGTAAAGCCACTGCATTCAGTTCACACTGAAATTCTGCAGTCACTGCATCAGTACTAGGGGTATGTCTTATTGACATGAATTGGACCCATCCAAAGGTCTATCCAAACCATGGCCAGAGGGAACTGAGAAAGAGGAAACACAGATGATTAGGAACTTGCTATCAAAGCAGACGTTTTCTTTTGGTGAGAAATACTGATTTGCAGAAACCGAAAGGCAAGTTTTCATGGGGAACTAAACAGACAGTTCACTGCAGTTGTGTCCCAAATGGGAATCCAAGCAACAGAAGAGTCTTGGGTTCAGTCCTTTCACCACGTGGCAGCCTGGGGGATGTGGTGCTCTGAGCCACTCTTCAGTCCATCAGTTTCCCCCTCTCAACTACTCATCGCTACAATACTACCAGGAATATGCAAGAATGTAAGCTATGGAGGTTTATGTGGTGCGATTGAGTTATTTTATTACTTACAGGCCAGAAACAGATGAATGCCATTGGGTTACAATAAGAACTTTTCCAATAGCTAAACATTAAAAGTTTAATCTCAAGATTACAAATCCATAGGGTCTGGGTTGATAATTTTAGGAATTTAATAGGTGAATTGTATGAGAAAGTCTGCTTAAAAGCAGTCGTTAATGATATGCATTAAAGAAGTGTGATTTTTTTGTGTGTGTGAAAGTTTTTACCCTCTCTGTCACTTGAATAATAGTATCTGTGTTCATAGAGTAGAGAGGTCTCAGGGCCACATTTTCAAGCCAGAAGATACATTTTTGCCTGTGTTATTTTGTTCCCGAACTCACAAATAATAGAAGTGAAAGCTGAAATCCTATTTTACTAGGATGAATGTGAAACACCATTTGAACACGTGAATTTGTTTGTTTGCATAAGCGATTGATAATGCAGTAAAAAAAAAATGAAAATACAAGTTGTTAAGCTAGAATTAAAGAGTCTAAAAGAGCCTATAAGAGAGAGATTCCTCAGCTGTGTGAGTTCTTTTGACAAAACAGATCAAAATACTTGTATTAATAATCTACCGATTAGTGCTCACCAAATATATGTTAACAGGATAGAAAATAGCATCCCCAAAGGAAGTGTAATGATCAATTGTGGCAATAATCCACAAATTAAAGGTCTTTAATAATAGGCATTCACTTGATAGACTGCAATGGTTTTGAAAAGATGTTGCATTCTATCATGCCAATGATCCATGGATTAAGAGCTCACATTTATACAGCACACTGTAATGGGTTTGAGGGAGCCATTAGGGTCTATCATGTCAATGAACCATGAATAATGAGAGATGTTGGAGAAGTATCTTTCAGTTGATGCTGCAGTGCTTCAAGGATGTATCAATGTGGCTTACGGATTAGCAAGTGTAATATACTTTATGTAGCACTTCTTACACTTGTATTTACACAATGAATAGTCACAGTATAGAAAGCACATCAAGGCAAAAAGAAGTGTTGCATAAAGGGGGGAATGTTTTATTTTCTTTCAGTGTCTGAGATCAATTTCCGGCAGCATTAATCTCTTATTCCCAGCTTGGTGCTAATTCATATGGTGTTCATAATATCACTATAAACAAAAACATGAAGACTACAGGCAGCCTTTGCAGCATGACAGTAATCCAGGATGTCATCAAGGTGGAATCAACAGAGTTGTGAGGGGTTAGGGAACCTCCTAATAATGACTTAAATAGGGACTGTTCAGTGATATGTGAACCCCATTCTATTTAATTTTAAATATTCTGATAGAACGTGATGATCATAGTGGTATGGCTAACTGTAGCTTTGACAAGATTTCTGATCTTCCCCAAAACATCTTGTCTTCCCCAAAACATCTTGTCTGAACAAGGATTTAAAAGTCATGATTAGCTTTAAGGCAAATCTTGATCAAATACAAGTTTTTTCCATAGATGCCCAAATCTTGGGAAACTCAAAAGTTCATAATTTTGTGGATGGCTGAAGGAACATGAGAGAAAAATACTTCATACATTAAGAATTTTTTCTGCACAGTATAGGAAGATGTTTATCTTAAGATTCTTCCTTCCATCCCAGGTTGCCTCTTAGCAATCACTTCCTGCTGCTCAGTACCTCCTCAAAGACAAGATGAACTCTTGGCCCAGAGAATACGTAAAGGGGGAGGAGAGAGAGACATGCCGTGCCAATGCATGGCTTGGTAACATCATCCTGCTGTCGTATTTCTCAGTGACTGCCTAAAGATGCTCTTGGAAAAGAAAAGACAACTTTTTCTGCAGGTTACAGGTGGGAGACGGAAGTGGGACAGGAGGAAGTAGCTGTAAGTCGCATTCCCATCCCAGCCTATTGCCCCATCCAACACTTCTGGCAGGAGGAGAGTCAGAGGAAATGTTTCCAGCTGTGGCTAATGCCTTTGTAGGCTACTGCGTTCTGGCTGCACTCATATTCAGACAACTGCAGCCCACCAGATCACAACACTGGGAGCTACCACTGCAGCTGCTAAGTTTGGACCAGATTTGGGCATAACTTCTTCAGACAGCGTATAAGGAAATTTGACTAAAGATCAAATAAGATATGATGAGAATGTTGGCAAATCCACCAGCACAGCATATCATAACTCCTACAGTCATTCATTCTTAGTTCAAGCTCCATTCAGAGCAGTGAAAATCCTCCCGTTCCCGTTAGAGGGGTTTTTTTCCAGATGGAAAGTTACAGTTACAGCTCCAGAGAAGCTTAGCCTCTCTTTTACAGTCAGGAGTCGGAAACAGGAAGTAACTTCAGCTAGTCTTTCTGGTGGACATCTCATGTACTCTCTGCCAATAGTTGCAAAAAACCAAAATTATACTTCCGGTTAGCCAATTGCCTCACTTTTCTCCCTCATCTTTGTAGCTCGATTTCTCATTCCCTCCAGGGCACATGGACCAGATGTAGTGGTATCACCACACAGTCTAAAGCTAATGAACTGCACACAAAGCCAAGAATTTGGTTAGGAGTAGAGTCTTATATAAGGATTTGCTTTCCGTCCGCCTCACAATAAAATTTTTTCCTAATTCGTATTTAAATGGAAAGGCATCAGAGACAATCCCTTGAAATGCTGTTAAAAATAAGCCCTGGTTTAGTGCTCTCCAAAGTTTCTAAAATGAAATATCTGATTGTTTATGGTTAAAGAAAAAGAAAGAGCTGAATAATTTCCCAATATTTAGAATGGTTTTTTGTTATTGCTTACATACTCATTTCTCTTTTTCAAATTATTTCTGCTGAAATAGCAACCCTTTTCTTCAGTCCTTGTCTCCTTTAGTAGTTTGATCTCAAGTAAAGCCACAGGACTGAATTAGCACTGCTACAGATTGGTTCCATGGTTAGGACTGCAAAGTCATGAATACAGGATGGTGAATTTGTTGCACTACCAAACTGAGATGTGAGGTAATAAGGGAGAACAATCCTATTCAACGACCAGGATCTTCAGCAATACCTAGTGCAATGTAGAATATTACAATGTAGAATATTACAAGAATATTACAAGAGAAAATTGGTTTTTGTGCAGGTTCTTTTCAAAGAAACCTAACTGATATCCGCAAGAGCAGACTGTATGAATTGCTGGAAAACTTGAAAAAGGTTTGGCTACTGCCATCAGCAAGAGGTTACACCCAAAAATACAAGGAACATGTGCATGAAGAGCATTGAAGCACCATTTCCAATATGGTAAGAGCAAAGGAAGAGGGAGTTTAGAGAAGCCTCTGCTTGCACTACCACCTGGCACCTGCCCTCCTGGTTCAGAGATTGAAGCTATAACCAGCAACAGAGCTGGACTCTTCAAAAAGGATGGACTGGAATATGTTTTAGGTTCCAAGGTCACTAGATGGGAAGCTTGAAGTTTGCATCAGGTGTGCAGGCTTCCTTATAACTTCAGTAGAGAATCCAAGATGACTGGTTCACACGAGCACCTGAAATGAAACTACGAATGGATAAAACCTAGAAACAGCCCACAAAGGAGAAAATGCCATTAAGTCCTCAATGTTTCTGTTGGAGGGTCCTTACAACTAAGCTGGAATTAGACTTCACACATTTTCTGTAGACTGACACTATGTTGATTCAAACGTAGAGAAACACTTTTTTTTTTCCTCAGAAGTTAGCGGGATTTTGTTGATTGAAGAGAGGAAACGCTGGGTCAAAATCCTTTGATACTGAAATGAGTTGAAGTTAGGTCACCTACTGGTTGGATCAGTGCACTGTGCTGCCATGGAAAAGTTAAAAGAGGCATGAAATATATCCTGTGAATAAACCGCTCCTGTGATCATGCTCAGAGTATGACAAATGAGTCAGAGGATTTAGGCAGAGAAGCAGTTTCCGGATCTTGACTAAGCTTAGTCAACAGGATATTTGAACTACAATTTTGTCTGAATGCTTGAATACAAGATTTCATGTGTCTGGAAGATTTAAGGTCCAAAGATGCTTATCTAGTGAGACTAGAGAGCAAGAGAGCTGAGGTATGGCTTCATTCATTTGGATTCAGATGTGTTGTGACCAAACTGAATCAGCTCCTGGATCCTCTTTAACATTCCATCTTTCCAGTTCTTGGGTTTTTTTAGGCAGTAATGATAAAAACACATTTTTGTTTTTGCAAGTAGAAAATCTTGAAAATTATTCAGAAAGAAAAAATAAGTTCAACTAATCTCCAGTCAGAAACTCAAGATTCTGTTCCAGAAATACTAAAAAAACCCCAAAACCTATAATAAAGGATATCTTAAAAGTAATATAGAACAAAGGAAAATCCAAAAAACACAGCAAGATGTTGTTCACTATGATTTTTAATTAATGAGAAAATGTTGATAAGAATAGAAACATGTCTTGCATAGCTTTATAGATCTGCCAGTCCACCTCCCTATTGGCGGTTAGCATTACTCAATCTATTTTAAAGGGTTTAATTTTACATAAATGCAATTCCATATTAACATCTGAATATCCCATGAACATATACTGTACTTACAACTTATTCCAGTTAGACTTTTTGCAAAAATAAGGCAAAATACCTGTGCAAGTTACTGTGATATAATGGGATTACCTGAACCAGTGAAGAGGAAGTCACTGTGGCAAGATCATGGTGGTCAAAACATAGAAGAGGTCGTTTATGTCAGCTTTCTCTCACTTCCCCTGCCCTATAATTCCCTGTGATGCAGTTCTGAGAATGTGAAAATGTGCCACCAGAATCTGACAAAGGATGTGTACGTGAGTCCTATGTGGTGTGGGTGAGAGCGGGTGTGCTTGGTCAAAGCACTCTAACCTGTTCCTCACCTCTTAAGTTTTACTTTGTTATCTGTAGTTACTGTGGAAAGCCAAAAGTAATGGATTGAGATGTAAGTTTGAGATGAGTTGTTCGCAGATGAGCAACGTAAAAGAAATAGCGTATTGATTCACCTTAAGACGAGAAATGTAAGGTTTTCTTTATATTAAAAGGGAAAAGTGATGTTACCTAACTCTCCACGAGAAGTGAAGATGCAATAACAGTTGTCAGTGCCCAGGTTTGATCTAGAGGAATGTGAGGCTAATAGTCATTTTCCTGTTGGATAAGATTAGAGAGTTACACAGGCACAGCTGAAAAAGAGGACACATTCCTTTCTTTGGAGATTCTTCTCCACAAGGTGGCCTCTGGGCAGCACTTAAATGTAATCAGATTTTCACTTGCTAAAGTTTTTGACTCTTGACTCTTGCCTTTTCTCTGTGGACCTCTGAAAAGAGTCTGACTTATTCTTCTCTATAATCCTCCTTTAGGTAGTGGAAGACTGCAGTTTGACCTCTCCTTTTGCTTCTGTCCCCAGACCAAGCAAACCGCATTCCTCCAGCTTCTCTTGTATGTTATGTGCTCTGGCACCCTAACTGTCCATAAGTGACCCTTCACCAGGCTCTGTCCAGTTTGTTGATGTTTGTTCTGTCCCAGAACTGGGTGATTGATAGGATGTTTTACCAGGCTTGGCTAAAAAAGGACAAAAAGCAATAGATGATAGCTGAGGAAAAAATTGAGCGATTCGAGGCAGTTTCATAAAATTGGTCAACTAATAAGTTTTAATTGGGACAAGAAACTCTTGCTTTCTTAGTTGAAGTAGAGGTACTAGATGCGATAGTTTTGTCCCAAATATGTTTTCTCTTTTCTCATCCTTATTCCAACCTTTTCCAGCTGGATTTGAATTTTCTTGGTTTAATTCCTTAGTTGCATGGGTTTTCTTTTGATGTTGACCATCAAAAAAATCCATGCGTTGGAAACACAGCAGTTGTCAGGTGGATACACAAGAACTGTATAGCATTGCAGCCTTTTATCATTTCTAGTGTAGAATATTCTTACCATTATTCTAAGTGCCTAGAATATGATTGGAATATGATTTGATATAAAAAAAACCTCTGTAAAGTTTAATAAATAATTGCAGTCAGAAATATTCAGATATTCTGCATGAAGATTCTGTTGGATCTTGCACTGAAATTCCTTTTAATTCATGATCAGTTAATGTTCCATAAAAATTAAACGCTATCCAACAACAAAATAATTATGGCTCATTGCATAGAAAAATGAGAAGGGAGTACAGTTTCTTGATGAATTAGCAATAGCAAAACATTAACTTTCCAAAGGTCTTTGTCAGCTCTGAAAGCATCTCCTGTTGTATAATACCCATTTATAAAAATGTACTTTCAGTATGTACTCTGAAAGAAAGAATATACAAACTGTGGATTTCCTGCTTCAACAAGACGACCTAAAGTTCATTTGTACTGACAGTGTAGTGTGTTTCCTTTGTATTAAGTTCAACAAGTACAAGACAAACACAGAACCAAACTTGGCAACTGTTACTCAAGTGTGCAATCCTTCATCCTGCAGGAAATTCAGTCACACATAACTAACTCCAAAGGATAACTTCTGTGAAAAATTAAATATTCCCCTAACTAAATGAGCATAAAGCTCTCAAAGTCACAATACAATCTGTCTGAATTTGATATTTTAGAGAATAGAGGATTGTGGAGGAACTAACTTTTAAAGTAATGGACTACTGTAATAAATCTCTCTTTCCTTTTATTTCCTTCAGGTGTCAGACGAACATGAAGTTATTCACAGACTAAATAGTTTTCTTGCTAAAATTGTATTTGAGGTTTCACTGAAATTACTAACAAAATGGAATCATAGCATACTGAACAGGTTCTGGTGGAAAAAGAAAGGATTGATTTGCAAAATGGAAGAGAGGGTAGCAGAGGGAGGCCACTAAGATTCATGCAAGTCACAGATATCTAAAGGGCTTGTTGATGACGGTCTTTGTAAAAAATACTAAGTGAACCTGTTGCTGAAAGGAATATATCCCGCTTCCCCCATATTGTTACGTTATTGAAAAATTCTTCATTTCTCTACAGGTTAATTGCTATTCTATTTTCCATGTTCTTCCAGGTGACCTGACGAAGCAGTAGTCGTCACTCCTCCTTGTCCTTGAGGAGAAAAGATGATGAGTATGCAATGAGAGAACAACAATTACAATGCAATAGGGAAGAAGAAAGTAGAACAAAGGAAGAAATTCTAGTAAGGAAGAAGTTTTTGTTTTGATGCTTTATCTTTATGGCTAATTTGCATGCTTTTATAGTCACATATTTTCAGTTTTCCATAAGTATGGCTGTATTTTTTATGCAATTGCCTTCTCAGCCAAGCTCATCACCATGATAGGAGATTAATTCAGATGGCCGAAATGTGACAGGGTCCAAGGAAGAGATGGGTATGATGAGCTGTCACATATCCAGCAGAAGTTTGTCTCTGGTAAGTCTCAGCCTGCCCCACTATGAGTGCTTTAGAAAACAGTGGGCAGCATTTCAAAAGAAAAGAACAATCCCAAAAGAAAAGAACAATCCCCCAGATTCTTTTACTGCAGATGATGAGGAACTCTGCCACCACAGATGACAATGTGCTTTTTTTAATGTTGTACGGATCTATCTGAATGTGGGCCCAATGATAAAGAATCTGCATTAGATGAAGGTTTAAATATTCTGGATATCTAAACATTCTGAGCACTTTAATACTCTGGGATCTAATCTTTGGCTGCTGTTTTATTTGAACAGGCTATAGCACAGTGATTTTCAAGGACAGGCCAGGGTTCAGGTTCACAGTTACTATGCTCTGTAATCTGGGCCACAGAGTTCAAGAAATGAATATAAAACTGAAATATATAAAAGACAGTTTGCATACAAGCATGCTGCAATGGAAATGTATGCCTGTGACCATGAAAGGAAAGATTTCTTGCTCGTTTTTAAACGTACAAGGAGCTGTAGGGGAAAGTTTTGATGCAAGACTGTTTCTTCAGGTAATATTTAATTTGGGATTGTTATGGATAGTAATGCATGAGCAACAAGCAAATACTTTAATTTCTCCTTGCACCAATAGGGAAAAAGATCACAGCAGACCGGTAAATACAAAGCCCAGAGGTAAGAAAGAAGTATATCAACCATGAAATTGTGTTAATTCAATAATTAAAGTGAGTTTCAGTTCCAGTGTAGGCTCCAGTTTTGTAGCACAGACGTGACAAAACAATGGGGAATGGCAGCCCTTTACACTCTTATTAATCGTCAGGAGAAAAGAGTTCCAGTAAATCGAACATTTTGTGAACTTCACAGCATATTTAGCCCTGGATCTGATACCATCTCATTAATCAAAGCAATACACAGGGAGTGAAATTTCCACCTGAGTTTAGTTTTGAGAAAGAGACAGTGAGAAGTGGGAGTGTCTTGTCGTTGTTCCCAGATGCTACAGCAGAGCCAGACTTTGCAGTGCTCTTCCCAGCAAGGGAACAAAAACAGTGCTGTAGGGGAAAATTAATTATTATCAGGGACATTCCAGCTGGAAATCTGTGTAGCTGCAAAATGGACACATTTCAAGCAGTCGAGTGGTTCCTG
>NW_010419253.1:25592-27633 GCF_000710305.1 Buceros rhinoceros silvestris
TGCTGATCATGTTAGTTTCCCTCATGCTTTAATGGTTTCAAAACTTCTATGAAAAGCAAATTCCTATTAGGGTTGGCAAGGAATTTAATATTTGATTTTTGCATTTTTAAATTTTCATTTGTTTTCCATGTGCATTCCCAGATAAAATCAGCAGCTCAGTGAATGGAATCTTCATCTGAAATCTGGAATTCCCTCATGTCCCCATTTCTAATGTAAACCACCTGCTTAAACAGGTGGGTTTTGTCTGGGTTACTATCATTTATAAAAAATCACCAGTGGATGTTTTTGAGAGAGATTAGAGTAGCCCAAAGAGATACGGTTAACGTTCTCCAGTGAAATGTGTTGTGAGGCAAAGTAGGGAGTGAACATCCCAAGAGAGTGCCTTGGCCATTTGGCTGCTCTGTAATTAGTGTTTCTTGTCTACATAAATTCTCTCCTTCACCTGAGAAGGTGTCCAAGTGGAAGGCTTTTAGTCTTCACAACTCATACAGGTATTATGATTAAGGAAATGTCTCATTAAGGAGTTCCCAGACAGTTCCGGTTTCTTGTGTTCTCGAACAGAAGACTCTTCAAAATGTAATCAGCAACAAGATTAGATCTTCGACTTCTTTATTACAAGAATCTTAAAGTTTGTACGTTCATGCCACTTTTCCTCTGTCTTCTAACAACCATTTCCACACAAAATAGTCACAAAATTTAACTGCTAGGTATCTAGCTACTATAGGTGGAGGAGTGCTTTATGTTCATTTGCATTCATTGTAAAAAATCAAAATAACTCTAACATTTAAGAAATTGAGGAAACATAGGGTCTTACAGTTACACACAGTTGGAAATTACTGTGGCTTGCTTCAAAAGCTCTTTCAATATTTTTATACAACACTAGGCTCACAATTTACACAATATCATTCGATATGAAAGTGAACCTGACATTCCACAGTAACATACCTGAGAAATAAAAACTGTATTACAGAAGGGGTAACTAAGGCATGGATTCACAGGAATTTAGCCTGGACAATAAACAAAACTTAATTCTAAGCCCAAAATAACAGTCCTTGATGGCTGATAATGAGTCAGGTATTTTGACCAGCCTAATGACTACTTAATTAATTATTGAAAATAATTATTAATATGTGAAATTATATTGAAAATAATTATACAAATACCAAACCCTTGACTGTGAAACAATTTTCCATTGAGAGTTAAACCAAGCTGTCATTAATTAGATACACTTTTTAAAATCACAAAGAATTTTCTCTGCTTTCCCCCACTATATATGAATTCTCTTGCTGATTTTAGAATAAACTTTCCCTTAGAAGCTGATAACTAGTCTCTAATGAAAATGAGACTAACCACAGTAAATTATCATATACACACTTGCATTTGCTAATTTAGAGCAAGCAGCTATGCTGAAAATGTGACAGCATATTTAAATAGCTGGTCATTTTCTCAAGACAGGCTCTAACACTTGATTTTCTTCTTTGTTTATGTATTTCTTGGGAAACATTTATAGGACATACATATGTATCCTTGTAAAAACAAGGCAAATTCTATAGCCTTAATGATGTCAGAAGGAATCTTATTTTTCTTTAAATATCATTTGTTATTGGCTTGACATTACTTTTCTTTCTGTGCTTTCCCAGGACATAACACACAACAAATAAGTTGTTATTCGGTTTGTATCAAAAACATGCAGCACCAAACAAGTTTACGCCGGTTAGAATTAAAAAAATACCCAGTGTAAGGAGATTTCGTCTGTAACACGGGGCTCTCAGAACGCCTGCAAAGTGTTTGCTGGAGGTCTGGCTGGTGAGGGCCGTATCTCACATTCTGCCGTTTTTTATCTCCCTCTTCTCCACCGGGAACAACTGATCTGAAAGGAGCAGGAAAGATTAACACGAAACGGCAGTTAAGCAAAAGGCCATTTAAATAGGACGTTTGCACCTTCTAGGACAAGAAAATGTTCCTGGCACCAACAGGTAACGGCCCTTTGTAATTTCTGATAAAACTTGGTTTTAATCAAAATTGTCATTAAATTGCTTTT
>NW_010419254.1:0-20692 GCF_000710305.1 Buceros rhinoceros silvestris
CCCCACCTCCCACCCCCAGTCCTTTGAATCAATGGTTGGATTAGGTGATTAAGCACCAGTGGACAAAATGCAGAGTACAAGGAGACTGCACTTTCTGCTGGAGAAGTCATAGCTTAATTTCGGTCTGACATGTACATTCCTAGAATTACCCAGGCAGACTCAGTATTAGTTAAGATAACGGTTTAAGATATGCATAATCAGACCTAAGCTGCTGGGAAGATGTATAATGCCCAAGCAAAACCTCCTTGCCTTTGCATAGCATAGCCAGGTTGTGTGTGCCACTGAAATTTTTGAGTTGCATCAGATTTAATGTGTGCACATGAATAGACTATTACAGCCTGGGTGCACAACTGCACAGTTTCTAGATAAGAATCAGGGTTTCTGCAGCCATACTGTACATTTCAATTATGCACTAAATCGGTCTGATGCTCTTCTGAAGTACATGACCTACTTTACAAGTACATAGAACTCCACAGCAAACCCATGGTAGTCCAACTGATTTTGGACTAAGTGAATAAGTCCATAAATTTGATTTATGAATGAGTGTAGAAATGCCATCCCAAATGCCTGTTATGAATACAGTGTTATGAGTAGATCTGTTTAAAACAATTTTATTTGGTTTAAAAGGGCTAAATCCTCCTTACATATACAGAATTCGTATTCCTCAAAGGAATAAAGGAAGGCAGCAAACTCAGGTTTTCACTTCTTGGGTACAGAGATATTAATCAAAATGTATTAATTTAATTAACAAGAGCCACATCTTCCTTAGGAGAATTTGAGCAGCATTCCCAAGTAGCTTGCAATTCACTGTAAACATGTTCGGCAAATAAAAAAATTGAACTGCAGTGATAGATATCAAAAAGTGAAAAAAGAGCGTGTTATAAAAAAGAGCATTATTTGCACTTAAGCCCATCTGGTTTTTGTCTTGTTGTAGTTTAGATTAAAGTACTTTATTTCTGTCTACTAATCAGGACTACTTATTACTAATTTCTCACATATTTATACAAGAGCTTGAATTACAATTCTTACAATATTTGTTTTAATACGGTATCAAAACAAAAAAAGGATGACTCTCAAGAATCTCTGGAAAACACTGAATAATGTCAAATCCTAATGAAATTGGTGGCAGTTATCATGCTTGGGAGAAACTCTCAGCAAGTTGTCAAGTCAGTCTGTGTCAGCTGAACTCTTGTCTCTCAGAAAATTGCCAAGTACAGTGCGCTGGGGATAGCTAATCAAGAAACCATAACTGGGAGATCAGCTGAAAAGGAAATCTGAAAATTCTTGTAAAGTTTGCTCCAAAAGTATTAACAGTGAGTGTATTTATCCCTGAAATGTAAAAATATATTAAAGACTATGTTGAAGTGAAAAAGATGATCAAATATTCACCAAAATTACTATACTGTATTGTGGGGCACAAGCACAATAGAGAAGTGTTTCTTTATGGTTGCTTTCAAACCACAACATTTTATGCGTGGAAAGCAGGAAGGCAAATACTTAACTGACAAATCTTTTAGCAGCATTACAGCTATGTCTGCACTGTGGTGCTTCTTGTACTTGTGTCGTTCTAACTGATGGGTAAAGATAATAATCTCAAGAGTAACACTGTTATCAGGACTTGATACAGTGAGTTAGATGGAAGTGACATCACCAGATGTAAGTACACAAACAAAAGAGTTATAAAATAATCTCAGACCTAAACTTTTTCCCAACTCTTTCTGACTCCTGCTGCACATCGAAAAGGTATCTAGGCTCACCTGGGAAGGCAAAATGTGACAAGAAATAAGACATAGTTTTCAAAGTAGAGGACAAACCCTGTCTAGAGAAAAACGGAGAGCTGCAGTTAAAAAAAGCAATGAATCAGCTGAGACACAAAAAATTATCCACAAACACATGAGAATAAAGATATTTGTGAACCTAAGTGTTATCTGTAATATTATGAATTATATCCTGTGACTAGCACTAGTTGCCCAGTCTCCAGATGAGGACTGCATTTCCTAATACCTGTTAGGTTTTAGGTGAAGAAAAATCTTTAAGCTTTTAAAAATAAATAAAGGAGCAATAAATAATGTAGATTAGGAGATGGTAAATATTTGTATTTTTGTCAATATTTGTGTTTTGTCAAAATTCAAGTTCTGACCATTCAGCCCAGTTCCATATGGGACTTTAATGAGCCATTTACTATTGGTAATAAGTCATTAACATCATCCTAATCATTCTCATCTAATTCTCTTAAGGATTTTTTCCTCTGGAGTGATTGCAAGTCTCATTCCACCAAGTGGAAATACTTTAAAATGAATCAGGGTAGACTGTTACCCTATAGCCCTCCAAATAACTCTTGCACCATTTCTTTCTTAATTAGGCTTAACTTGAATAAATATCCCTGTTTATAGAAATGCATGTCCACAACCTAACAGAACACTCTACAAAGTACTAAAGAAGCAGCTTATTAGAGGCACAATTCCAATTATTAAAATAAACAGCTATTTTCTGTGGTGTCCTTCAATGAGAGAGCTGGGGGCATTTCCCACAAAACCCGCTATATCTTCAAAAGTATTTGCTAACCATTTATTTTCATCTCAAATATAACCAGAAAAATCTGCATGTATTAATCCCAATGTTAAAAAGCATCACTCTGAATGTAATGCACAGATTGGCAGAAAAATGCTTTTTGGCCAGATGGCAAGTATGTGAAAGCACTGGGGTTGCTGTAACCCAGTTTTCATTACCACTTGGGTAGTAGAGATTCGTAACTGGCCATGCAGAGCAGACAGCAGCATTTACAAATGCAGAACAATCCCACAGGAATTCAGGGAGTAAGGAAGCCTTGGGAGCAGAGTGGGTTAGATTAGAACCTGAAGGGAATCTCAGAGTAACCCTAAGGAAAATTTAGATCTGAAAGTTGACCTGGTAAGGGTCCCTTGAGAAAGGGTAACATCAGGCATGGGATACATAGCACAACAGTGATACATATTTTCATATGCAGGTAGGTGTCCTGACAGTCCAACCTTTTAATGGCCAGGAACAGTTTTAACAACATCCTTGTCTCTGCTCCTTCAGCAAAGGCATTCCATAGAGGCTGCAAGCAGCACTTCATGTTCATTTGCTTCCTAGGAACATACAAGTGGCTGTACTGGGTCAAAAGTACATCTAACTCGGGATTCCAGCTTTGATGGATGTGTAAGAAAAGAATACAGTGATATTCCTTCATTCCATTTCCCAGCTATCAGGAAATTAGAACTTGTCCTCAAGGATCTTTCATCAAGGAGTCTGTCTAGATACTCTCTTAATCCACTTACAATTCTGGTCTCTACACTGTATTGCAGCAAAGAGTTCCAGAGTTTAATCAACCTGCTTTTGTGACAAAGTGGGTTTTACTTTTTTTCATTCCTACCGCTGGATAATTCCATTTGATTTTGCCTTATCCTTCTATCAGGAGAAAGTGAATACCAGTTTCCTGTTCTCAGCCAATACCACTCACAATTTTAACATAGTCTTTATTGTATTCTTGTATCAGTATCTTTCTTCTGTGCTGAAAATATTAATCTATTTCACCTCTCCTCAGACACAAGACATTCTGTGCTGTCTCACCCATCTCTGTATCTCTAGTTCTCTTTTAGCCTTTCTGAGATGGATAAACAGTACTACAAAGTGTACTGAAGATGAAAACATACCTGTCCTCTTAATCAACCAGAGGGTGTTTTGTTCTTAACTGACAACTTCTAAACGTAGAAGTCAATCTGGCCATTTCATGTAAATACCCTGAAAGGGATGGATTTCATCAACATTCTGAAAATGTGTTTTCTAAGCTTCGAGAAAACTGCTAAGAACCCTCAAACCGAATTACCTTGAGAAAATCCAGCATCTCACAGCATCAGACTGCAAAATGTTATCTACATCCAGTTCCAATGACCCTTTTATTACTCTGCTTTTAGATTTAGTAGAAAACAAACCAGAACCCTGGAGGGTTAATATTTTCAAAAGGAGCCCTAGTTAAAGACAATCAGTGCAGCTTTTGATAAAACTGATCAAAGGGCAATTCTTGACAGCTTGGAAACGCGAAATGTTATTATTTGCCCTCTTTCAGTTTAGCTCTTTCTTCTCAGAAGACCAGTGTTTGTTTTGCATAGTAGCAAACATTATTTCTACTCATGCTACTTTTATTGTGTTGTTTAACTTTTGGACGTGAGCCCTTATTTCATTACACCACAGAAAAAATGTGAGATTAGTAAGATGTTCTTCTCCTATATTAAAATCTGTTTTGCAATTCATCTTTTCTTTCTTTCTCTTTTACCCCTTGGCCACAATTTACACATCAGTCTTCCGCTGTTGTCTTTATATTTGATGAGAATCCCCTTGATATATTCCCGCAAAGTTGCTATTTCTCCTCTTTTCATTACTTAAAATTGAAAGTGTTTAAGATAATGTATTGGGCATCAGACTTACAAAGAAAAGGAAAAAAAAAAAACCTACATGGGGTGAATTGCTATGATGTCTCAAGGACAATTTGTGTTGGGGCACCAAGGCCAGGAGAAGAGGGCAAATTCATCAGTCCTTTCAAATCGTGGTACTAATCAACGGTCACATAGATCCCCCACTGACAAGCAAGTAGGAGCACCTTAAAACTGTTTTTCTTTAGGCTTAGTACAAAAGCTCAACTTCATGCCCTCTCACAGGAGAGAATATGTCATTTGGCCATTTAACCCTTTAGAAAGGCCCACAGGATTTTCATCTCTCTTTCATAACCTTTAATTAGTCACCTCTCTGCACCTTCACAGTTTTCTTTCATGCCATTTGAAATCAGGACACTTTGCAGATACTGACATACAGATTAAACAAAGCATTTAGTCGGTAGCAGTCCACAGGCAGCTTTAAAAGCCTTTTGGGCACAGTTTCTGCTCTCTTACACTGGTGGAAAACTACAGGAAATCTAAAGATCTCAGTGTCAAATCTTCCTCCATATTCAAGAATGCTGAGAGTGTAAAACAGAAATCAGCCCTTGTAATTCCTTTGAACCGAACGTTGACATAACTAATACAGAAATGCTTAACTGAGGGACCAACTAACAGAGATAATTTCTATGCTATCAGATCCTTATATTAGTTACTGCCCTCAGTTAAGTTTAGAATTGCTTTTTAAGCTTCTCTATTTAAGCTAGTAGCTTTAAACCCCAAGTCTCTGCATTCTCAATTCACTGCTGCTTATTGAGTGTTTTGGGCATAACGAAGCAGTATTGTCTGCAATTTTAGTTTAGAATAGGGATTAAAAAACCTTATAGATTCATCACGGGTGTTCACAGTGGGGTTCTGTGAAGAGCTTTCTGCTCCTCAGTTTCCCCATTCGTATAATGGAGGTGAAAGTCTTACCTTACCTACATGGGATACTTTGTATAAACCAGCTGGTGTTTGGTAGGGAATTTCAAGAGAAAAAGTATTTTCCAAATGCCAAACACAATCATTCATTAGTATTAATTCCCTGGGCAATATATCTGTGAAAGCTCGTTAAGTAACACCCTGCACCTGAATAAATTTACAGACGACCTGAGTGGGCATGTTTCCTATCCAAATGCTATTTATTTGGGGTTTTTTTGGCACGTGGATGTTTCTGCTTACACCCCAAATGGATCTAAGTCCTGGTTCTGATAGGGACTGGGGGAAAACCATCAGTGTCACCAGCATCCCCAAGAAAAATGCCTTCCCTTTCACAGGAAAAGGACAAGTCTACCTAGAAGGCAGTGTGTTCTCCATAGTGCCAAGGATGTGGATAACTATGCAAGATTTCATTTTCATTTTACTTTTCATTTTTTCTTAAAAACTAAACCAAAAGAAAAAATCTTCCAATGTTTTTAAATGATTGATTTCTTTTTATTGGAACTGGCATTTTTCATTAAAAATGGTTTTGGCAGCACTGTATCTTTCAATTGGAAAGCTTTCCACATGAAAAATCTCAGACAACTGTAACGTAACAAATGCTACAACAGTATCTTTCACGTGAGCTATTTCCCACTTTCGTGCGGGAAATTTCTCACCTAACAATAGAGGGAGCTTAGTTTTCTAATGACACGGTATTCAATTTTATATAATGTTCATGATTAAGCTGCGTGCTTAAGCACATCTGACTTCCAGCACGTAAGGATGTGTGCCTTCAGTGTGCCCATTCACCGTACATAATGCCTAAAGAAATATCATGCTTAGGAGGAAGCAACAAACTCGCTTTTTTGTGATCTGTCAGGAATAGCCAAAAAGGGCCATTAAAAACCAGGAAAAAGCTTGTCGTTGAGTTTAGCCCTACTGATATTAGACCTTTTGTACATTCAAGCCACTGAAAAACATGATCCAAGGAAGGTGTTCTAGATCCCAAATCAACTTGAATTCAACTATATGACAGTGGGTCCAGCCTCTGCGCCCATATGCTCAAAAACCATACAGTATAACAGGACACTGAGCAACTTTTGACTTCAAGTTGTTGTTTGTTTGGTTTTTTTAAAGTATCTTCTAGGCCATTCCACAACCTCCTTGCCACAGTCTGTGTAGTCACTGAACAGCATCCCACTGACATTGGTGGGACCTGGATCAGACTCTTGAGTGTCACTCCTTTGGAAAGGAGGTTCTCATTTCAAGGCAATTGATTTCCAAAATGAATGGATTTAGATACAGTTACCCTCCTTTCTGCACCCCTCTTAAAAGACAGCAATCCTATGGACCTACATGTTTTTATCTCCTTCCAGAATCCCCACAACGGGTTAGACTCTATTTGCCTTCTACTGAACATGGCATTTGAACATATCCCTGCTTGCCTCAATAGAGGCTTTGGCAATTAGTTTTATACGCCATCTCTGCTCCGGCATTTCAAGTCCCTTAGTAAGAAAAAAAATAAAAACTCCTCAGGAACAAATCTTCCTTCCTTCCTTTTTCTGTATATTCAATAACCTTAATGACATAATGCAGAAATGTTTATCCAAAAAGTAACATTTCATTCTGCAGAAAGTAAATAAAACAAAAATAGTGAGAAAGCAATTTAATCACATAGAAGTCAAAATATTTCTAATGCTGTGCTTAAAAACTAGTAGTCCCTTGATTTTCATACACATATTTATACATAGTGTAGGGTATACATTATTCTGCTTATTCTGTTTACTACAAACACTGTCTATATATCACATTGTATTCTCTGATGACTAAGCTGAGAAAGCAAGGACTTAAATTTACCTGTTACAATTTTCAGGGAGGCTCAAGATAATTCCAATTTATCTTTATGACCAAAGAACAAATACTTCTTCCATTTTCCCCCCATGACAACATCCTTCCAACAGGATCTATGTCTTACCAGCTGTCAACCGCAGTCCAAAATTTCTTACACGTATCAATCTCTCTTGCTGGTGTAAAAACCCCAGCTCCCCTAGTGTTGTTGCCCTTTAGCACTAGCCTTCTTCATGCTTCCTCCTTACTGCCCTTCCTTCAACCTCCATGATTTAGAAGTCTTTTTCTAAGTGGGAAGTACTATTTTAGTGTAATCATTAGTTTAATCCCTTTAAGAGTCTGCAATCTCTTCACTGGATAGGTATTGAGCATCGGCTTGAGAAAGTAAAATTTTTGGGTCCACTTTCACTCTCTAATCTATAGCTGTTAAAAACATTCTCTGCTTTCCTTTTTAGCCTCATGCTTTCCTCAGACCAGAAATTGATGGAAGTGGCCTGTTCTATTTTTACTTGTCTTGAGCATTGACTTTTTCTGATAATGTCAGCTCTCCTCACTCTGCCAGGAGGTTGCATAGACCTGTCACCCAGGTAAAGCTTAATCCTTCCCTTTTTGTGCAGCCCAGACTATTAGATCTTTAGCCAATGTAAACCCGTCTGCTTCCATTGAAGGTGAGTCCAAGCAGTGCAGAGGTGTCTGCTTCACTATTGTCAAGAGGAGTTTGGGTGGACAAGGCTTGGGGGGAGAAAAGTTTACAGACTCATCTTTTAGGTATTTTAATAATCAGGCAAAGAAATCTCTTGCTGCAATGCTTGTGATAGGAAGTGAGAAGAAAAAAAAAAAAGGTGTGCTGGGCCTGACTTTCACAGGTCATTTTTGTTTCAGCTATGTTTATTGGTTTTTTGGACTCTCTTTCAATGAACACCCCAAGTGCATGAGCTTTACTTAATACTGATAATAATAAAATGTGATATTACCTTAAAATATTCCCATTCCCACAAAGCAAAACTTAGGCTGCACATCTGATCACAACATATACAATACTAGATAATTTGTTAAATCACTGGTCTAGAAGGAGAACTTGACCCCTATGCTTAATGTAATCATACCCACATTGTCTGACTGTATTGACATTAAAATCTGTTCTAAACTACCAGGACTTTTTATTTTAGTGGAACATTCGCATAATATGACATTATACCCAGTAAATAACAGCCATACCTCATAAAGCAGCAGTATTTGGCTTTGCCAGAAAAATTTCTTGGTTGAGAGGTGCCGATGAAGATTTCCGCCAGGGTAGCAGGCTATAATTGCTCACTGAAATAGTTAGACAAATCTTGAAGTTAGAGCAATATTAAACTGTTCCGTAACAGCCTCCTGCTATATTGGCCCAGTCATTTCATAAAAGTTCTTCAAGTCTTGCTAAGTTTGGGGAGTTTTATTCCCTCAACTCTCCCATCTTTAAATGACTTTGCTAGATTTGCTTTAGCTCTTTAACCCCTTGAGTTCCTTCTCTGTTTAAAATTAGTGAACATCTAGTGAAATACGTAAGTTACCCAAAGCCCCACAAAAACTTGCTTGCCAGGGTAACCCAGTGATATCTTTGTTCTCTGTTATAAATTCGAAGACTTAATTTACTTCCAATATAGATCCTTGAGACTAAGATCAGGTTAGAAGTATATGGTTAATCGATTCTTTATAGATCCAGTTCCAGATCCTCACAACAAGCTATTTATAAATAGCAAACCACAAAATATGATGCAAAATACACTGGCATGTCTATGGGATGCTCATAAACATTTCAGACAAAACAGGGGTAAAAGTGATTATGCCAAATGACTTATTTGATAGCTAATTCCTCTCATAAATCATAAGGACTTTGCTGGATAATTTTTCTAAGGAGAATGAATTACTGGCATGACATAGTCCTTCGATGACATTTGCTAATACACTTCTCCGTCAAACTGTGAAGTTAAGTGTTTTCATTGTTGAGCTAAAGAGGCTTAACATTAAAAACTTATGGAAATAGCTTTAATACTGAGATTTACTTCTAGAACACTTTTGAAATGCAATATCCCCAGGTACTGTATAAAAAAAGGTAGACTCTGTTTTCAATAGCTTTTGCTGAGTTTTTATCTGAATTCATAATCTGGCATGTGCCATTATAAATAATTATAATTTATCACTGTATAATCTTGCCACTTCTATACTGTCCGTTATTGTCCAAAAGCCTTATTTTGACAGTGACCATGAGAAATCCTGTTTTAAATGTTTCTACTTTCAAAAAACCCATCTACTTTCATCATTTATTCAGCAGCAGCTAATACACAGATACAGTATTTATATAGGCAAGAGCATTGGAACAAAAACTACTGCAAAGGCACTGCATATTTCTTATAGTTATGCCCCACATTTTGCTAGTTAGTCACATATTTAATGGCAGCACGGATCTCTTCAGAATTGGCTTTGCTTATTTTGCTTTTGCAAAATACTGCATGATCATTATTCAGGGTTGTAAATAATTCCTAATTACATCTCAAGGGGTCCATTTTGCCTACCTAATTCTTGAAGAAACTACACTCTTCTGTTTATACAAGTTTGGGCCATATATTTAAGCTGCAATGGCACAAACGTTTACCTGTGCAGGAACATCTCACAGTGAGACTGTTCCCATTTGTGCATGACCTACCTGTGCAAGAATGCAGGGAATGAAGGTATGGGTATGAGGGTTCAATACTTCACAAAAAAAAAAGAAAAAAAAGAAAAAAAGGAATCTAAAAATGATTTTCCCTTCAGCACATAATACTCACAAACAAGAACATGTGGTTAATGAACAAAAGCCTTTTACTTTTTCCCTTTAACTCAGGCTGTCACTATTTTCATGTTATTTGCCAGATGCATCCCAGCTGCTAATTAAGCTTGAACGAATGAAGGTGAATTGAATCTTGCCTGAGCATCTGCTGTTCTCCTATTAGCATGGCAGGCAATGAAAGGAAGATGATGCTACATCTTTAAAAGGGCCATTTATACCTAGAATTACTTCTTGCAACACACTAATACAGAAATTTTTTTCTCATAACAAATGCTGTTTAAGTAGCAATAAAAAGTGTTGCAGAATATGCCAGGGAGTTAACCTGTGTTATAATTCTAGCAGTCTTCCTGGAAGATTCTTGTAATATGCAAAAGATGAAAAAGGCAGGTATCAAACAACCCACAAGCTGAGTGGCTGGATCAGGAGTGACAAAGCTGTCGGTTCAGTCTCTCTGTGGTTTTGGCAAATTTCCTAACAAACAAAACATACAAGGTAGTGCCACACAGTACTCTGTGGGCCTCCTTTCCCAGAGAAAGGAAACGGTTTTTTTGTCACCTGTGTCAAAACAGTCCCCTCAGGTGAGGGGAATAAAATGGGAGATAGAACAAGATCTTTCACTAGGTCTGCCTGTGCCAAACACACAGTTACTGTTTGAGGAGCTTAAGAGTCTTGGTTCCTGTAAAACTGTGGTTAACATAGTATTAAAAAAAAAGAACACAATATTAAAAATAGTTATGAAAGGGAAGCAAAAAGTAAGTCATTTTGATCCTGGAGACACTTTTAGGTTATTTTAGATGCAAAGAAAATCTCTTCATAAAAGAAATATAAAAATGATTAAAACTGTGTGCCTTGAGAAGGTGCAGAGTTTGCTTTTACACAATTTGCAGTAAGCCTTTAAAGTGATAAAATCTTGAATATTACATGTGCATCCCTTAGGGCTTTCATTTCATTTTTATACTGAAAAAAGGCTAATACAAGTTCATAGTAATCAAAAATGGTGATAATTGCCACTACTGGAACTCTCTGTAAAAAGTTTGTGCTATCTTACAGAAAAGTAAGTGAAAATTAACTGAAATTAATAAATGTACTTATTGCACAAGAGACAGTTGGAAAGTGAAGTTGTAAACATAAATGTCTAGAATTTAGAAACACAGTTCCTCAGCTGTAAGCATGATAAATTTACGTTCTCTAAGTGGTGTATTGTGGCAATTAAAAATAAGGATGCACAGTGGTAAAACTGCTGAAGTAATGTTTCTTCCTACATGTCTTCCCGTAGGAATATACAGTTGAAGGAAAATCTAACGGACTTTACATTCAGTAATGAATGTTCTTTTGCGTAATGACAAATGAGAGCCATAGTACCATTTCCTGACTAAAGATGATTAAGTATTAATGCCCATTGAGCTAAAGAACAAAACAAGAGCTATTGGTCCAAAATTGGTCAAATGTATTTGCTTTATTAAGCCTGACTGAATTTTGTCAGTTCATAATGGTAAACTCAACACCATGAGAAGAGTAGTTAATGATAAGACTCTGGAGACCTTAATGATGCTTGGCTTGTCGTGAGCATTACCTGAAACACATTTAAGGACTTGGATAAATTAATCTTCATCACTAAATTCTGTGTAAGCAAAATAAACCAGGGAAATGGCTCTAATATGCACAGTGAGGGAATCTTAAATACAGACTGCAGGAATTAAATATTTCACCTGTACTTGAATAAAGTCTAAATATTCCATCAATACTGAACCCTCTATTTTTTTCCACCAGGTAAAATACAGTAAAAAGCCGATTTTTTTTTTCACTTCCACGAGCATATCCTGAATTGAAGTAAGCATGAAAAAGACTATCAAGTGAAAAAGATTCCTGTTTTTTTCTTGAGTCAAGGTTCATGAACTTTTTTTCATAATTTATTTTAAAAGTGCATCCAGAACGAATCTGACCACCTTCAACTAAGCCATACAGCATTCCCGAAGAAGCCTTCAGGATCCTTGCTTGGGACTATTTGCTCTGAACTACAGAAATGACAAAGCCGACAGCAGCAAGACAGTGTGACAATTAGGAGACAAACAACAGTACAGTATCCAGAAGACTAGCTGCAAATGAGCAACACAGAATGCATTTTGGATGTTAAATTTCAAATTTTAAGCTATTCATTAATTCATGAATAATTCATAATTCACACTTCATAACTATGATGAATAATAATTACACATAAAATTGAAAATGCAGGAAAAGAGATAAAAACTGATATTGAAGAGATAACAATTGATATTGAGTTGATGAGAAATATCCAACATCTTCACTGAGCACCTAATCTCTAAAATTTAACTTTTTTTATGGCTTTCTCAGAAACAAAGCACATTTTCTACTTACACTTCAACATTTTAATAAGAAGACACAGACTCTTCATACCTGCCTTCTTCATGCACCACTCCTGGTTAAAAGAAGGCGGTGTTTGTGTGTGGAATCAAAGCTAAAAAAGAAAGAATTTAAATTCACAACAGAATAAAAGACATTATTACTGTAGAAGCTTTATTGTCAGATGAAAGAAAGAAGACAGGACAGTGAGGGAGAGAAAAACCTTGTGCAGTTAAATTTATAGATATCAGGGTAAAGATACCTAGAAGATCTGTACAATGGAGTTCTACAGAGGCATCTGCATGAGACTTCAATAGGTGAAGAATAATTTTTCACACTCCTTTTCAGAGTAATAGAATATGAGAGGACATCTTAGCGCCCTACCAAGATAAAGCTAGACTGAAGCCAAGCCTAAGTCTGCAGCAATGCAGGTTTACCACCTTAACCAGTTCCAGGGCTTAACCACGTTTATTGTGAGTCTACCTGAAGTTTTAGTCTTTACTGAAATTTATACCAGTGTTTTCTTATTTGTCTACCATAAACACAAAGAACAGTTTAGAGTGATCTTTTGAGAGCATTCAGAAAGGAAACTGCAGAGGAAGTCCAGCTGAGATAGAATAATTATACTTGGGGAAAAAAATTGCAAGAAAATTACGAGTTAGAAAAAAACATAGCAAAAGTGAAAACTGAATGTCCAGTGAATGAATTTAGTAATGGGGACTCCATCCAGGCTCAGGCATCTGTTTGCATGCTTCTCTGGATTACAGGTAAAGATGGGGTTCTTTAGGGCTGCCAGAATCTTCTGGATGCTTTCAAGTAGAGTTCTGAGTCTCAGAGAGGAGATCTGGGCATGAAAGCAGTCCATATGAATGTCAGAATGGCTAATATTTCCCAATACTTTCTAGATATATCACAACAAGCACAAGAAGGGACACAACATAGAACTGAAGAATTAAAGGTTTGAAGTTGCTAATTTAAGCAGCACAATCTTTTTAGAATAAAGTGTGAAGTGTTGAGATAAATTAAACAGGATAGAGAGAGAGATGGAGATTAGAAACTAAACCGAAGTGTTCACAGATAATTTAATTTACCCCAAGAAGTATATATGTAATCTCAGAAAAAATATATATGATGGATTAGGTATGACACCCAAAAAAGTCTGATATGGAGTTAAAAAGGGCATCCAGTATGCATGACTAAAGTAATCCTGGGAAAGAAGCATACAAGATTCCTTGACAGATCCTATCCCTTGTATCAATTACAACAGGCTCATGGTCCCTCTTGATTTTCCTGTAACAGTTCATTTAAAAATATAGTTCTTTATTGTTATTTCTCAATGGCCTTATTTGTATCTTATTCTTAAATTCTCAGCCAGTTTTGATCATATGCATTTAGCAGTTCAAGCCTTGTATCCAACTGGTTTACTCCTAGGTTTTAATATTCCACAAAACAAGTAAACAGATACAGTAAGTAATGTGAAGCAAGGTAAAGTTAAGACCAGCGCTAACTTGCAGGAACAAAAACTTACTTATTCTACCACTTTTTTCAACACCATGGAAATGCGTATTTCAGTAATCAGAGATGGACGAGCTTCAGGACTTAGGCATTCAATGTCGAGTCTGTCACTAATCCCCTTGTGACTGTGGAGCAGCTACTTACAGTCACCTGTAAAACAGGAAAATAACATTCCTTGAGGCCTAATAAAAGTTTGTAAAGCATTTTGATATGCTTCAATGAAGGATGACATATTAAGGTAATGAATGACTGTTAAATATCATCGCCAGTTCCATGACTCTAGGCAGCTCTCTGTTCCTAGCAGTCACATTCAGCAATGGGATTTTAATGATGTGTCCACTTCTCAGTTAACTCCAGGGAAAAGCCTGCTTGGCACTACCACTGCCACTATGTTGAAGACCATTGTCAGAGCCCCTTCATCACTTGTGACAGCTGGACTGGTAAGGCTCTGACTCCTTTGGCCAACCCTCCTTATGCTATTAAATAAAGCACCAGAGTGAACCTCCCAGACTTTCTCCCAGTGGCCTCAGAGAGAGCTCAGTTGTCAAATGTCGTCATTTCTGTAGCTATCAATCTTTGCTGGACACAAGACACGGAAGGCAACTAAAGAGGGAAGAGAATAATTTCATTGGCTCTCCTACCAATTTATGTCCTGTCATTGTACCTGGGGGTGGGTAAAGGCAGTTAGAAGTAAGCATGTCTTTCTTCCACTTACACATCAGGTTGCACAACTGCTATTTAATTAAGTTTTTTACCCTACCTCCTCTAAAGGCTGGGCCCTGAGTAAATGTTGTGTTTGTTTTAACTTGGCCTTAAGTGTAGTCAAAGTTGCAGTTTAGTCTGTGAAATAAGGGCATGGTTTATTGATGGGAAAACTAAAAGATGCTCATCACCACCATTGCCAAAGATGATTTCACAGTGGTTTAACTGTCCCTAAAGGCATTCTTTCTGTGTTGCACGGGTCCAAAGAGTTAATACTAATAACTCCGTCTCAGGAGTTTCCCAAACTGATGCCAGCTAGTAGTCTTCACTGACTATCTAATAAATTTTTAAATGGCTGCTCAGATAGAAATGTCAGTGAGAAGAGAGGTATTAGTTTGAAACACAATTTCCCATAGGCATCCGACAATGATAGATATTCTATTGTTACCCTGTTCCTGCTTTTAAACATGTGGATTTTGCAGATGAGTGAAAAAACAAAGGAAGTGTAGCATTCATGGAACAATTTGCTGTGTGGCTTTGTGGGTAAAAATGTTAATTGAGGGCTTTACATATAAATTAATCTAAAAATTAAGTTCTATGACTTTTGTTATTTAACTAACATTAACAAACATTAACATCTTGGAAAATAATTAAGCAATCATGTCCAAATCACACAAGCAGTTACTTTCTGTTTTACCATTCAGTAAGTAAAATCTTATAGAATTCTATATTAGTAAATATCTGAGAGCCAATAACAATCAAAAATCTATATGAGCATGAATAGGCTTTTTATTTAGACACGAGAAGTTTTTATTTCATTTTTTCTAGCTAAATTTCAATGTATCTGTGAATATGTCATGATGACAGAATCTCATTTAAAAGCTGTGAAGACAGCTGACAGAAAGTGCATTAAAAATTAGATTTTGAATTCAAAGAATGAAAGCTTTAAATCACTACAGGCATGTCTGTAGGACAAGATTGATACCAGATGCTATTTAGTACATGTTATTAACAAACCATTCAAGCCTTGAAGGGACCTTGTCACTACATAACTTCTGTCTATGTAAATAAGATTGAAGCAAGGATTTATATTGCTAGCGATATCGAGCATCCAGTACATCAAAGAAACAGGACAGAAAGTACTGCTCAAGTTAAAGAAAGTCTTAGAGAATAACAAAATCTATGACTTTCTCCTGACTTTGCTTACACACATAAATCACTCTACAGTGCCACACAAAATCTATCTCACGAAAGCTTGCAGCATAAGAACAAACACCTACGATTGTCTCTGTGCTAAGAAAAAAGTATTGCATTAACCAAATACTGTTGCATTACTACAAAGCAGCATACATTAATGCAGATTAAGCCAAGTTTTAAACTGAAAATATATATACGCTACAGGACCCATGAAAAATCCTTTCTTTTTCTGTTTTTCAAAGGTCTTCCTGTTCTTGTTACACTATTCATTAATAAGCAGCAACATTTTTGTTTCAAATACTCAGTGCTTTGGGGAATACTGGGAGAGCAGTTTAAGCATCTAAATTCTGGTCTTCCTTGAACTTCTGGTCCATAACCTCCACTGACATATTCATTCAATGTTTATTTGACACTCCTGCCTTTTTCTATGGTCTCCCTAATTTATCAAAACCAGTTCTTGCTTTCTACCTTAGTCATTACATACATACTTATACACAAGTCACTTCAAAGAGCTACCAAGTGCTACCAAAGGACAATAATACTTCATACCAATTCTACACATATTTTCTCGGATTCATAATTTTTAAGATTGAAGAAACCACTTGGAAATGAGTCTGACCTTCAGTCTCAACACTTCTGGTTGAACTAAAAAAGTTTTCAGATACATCCAGTCTGGACTTAGTGAAGGAAGATGCACCATATCTCTAAGTAAATTTCTGAACACATAGTTATCCACAGTATGGAGGTTTTTCTCTTTGTCTTCTTGTCTTGATTTGTCTGACATAAAATTTTGAGCACTACATAAGAAACTGCTTGCTATAAAAACTTGAGGAATCCTGGTCATCGTAAGATTGGAAAGCAGAATTTCAGTGGGTTGGGATTTGATCTTTAAGGCTGTATATGACTTTTTTTTTCTGGTCTGAAATACTGCTCTTCTTGTGTGACCTACTACAGTAAAATGCCTGAGCTACAAGCCCACTTTTACAAGATGAAACGGCAGCTGGCAGGCCATTTTCTGTATGAGAAAAAGTTTGGAACTTACTTGTCCAGTGAACTCCTGGTATTTATCTCGGTTCATTGTCAGGATACCTTACTGGGGTTGCTTGTATTCCATAAGCAGAATTGTGCCAGGAAAATGATGCATTTTTGAGCTCATGAAACTGATGGAAATCTCTGAAAACAGTTACTATAACTCTGGTCTATACTGCCTTTTCCAGATGACTTCTCACCTTGGCAATTCTCTATCAGTAATCAAGATGAGGTACACTGGAGACAACCTGACCAAACAAGTGGGAGCCTGTTTGGGCAAGAGTACCAACAGAAAGACATGGATCATCTGCGGGATATCTTCATTTCGTGGACAGGCTCAAGGGTCCAATCTTGACTTCTGATGGAGGGATTTGAAGGGAATCTGCAAACGGATCCTCACTGAGGTTTACTCCTCCGAGCGCCTCATGGTTTTTAACGAGGTTGTGTGACCTACGTTAATTATTGCTGGAAACACTCAGCATTTATCTGCTTCTCCACATGACAAATAAGGATACTGTACTTTCACTGAAATTCAAAACTGCCAGAAACTACACTTGCTATCTCTCTGATGAATCCAGCCCAGACTTTACCTTAACTGATGCCTACAATGGCAATGCCATAATGTCTCCTTTTCAAAATTATTATTATTTTATTTTATCCTCCTACTGCTCTGATAATATGGAATTACAACATTACTGGATCTATACACATTATTGAAATTTGGGAATTTATTCAGCGCTGTGTTAGAAAGGGTGTCAAAACACAGGAAACTAATGGTCTGCTGTAGATGTACATATATATACACACATGAAGTGTCTTTTTCTGGTTGCTTTTTAAATGAATCACCTTTTTTGTAAGTTTAGTCATTGTAACATCATCCTCTAATGTGAATATTACAGTCTCATCCTAGGCTTTACTGAAATGTGTATAAATGCCCTTGATTTGAACAACATACAGCAGATTTAAATTCTGCAACAAATTTTAAATGGCAAAATTAGCACTTCAAGATCTTGTGAATTACTGAGATTGCAAAGTGCAACTGTATTTGATCCAATCATATTCTTAGAGACTGTTGCTAACTGCATTAAGGGGGGGAGGATATTCCTGTTTGTTTTCCAGATACTGAAAATAATTGTACTTTACTACAGAAAGAGAGCTTTGGTTTGATTTTTAAGACCATCATAAATGAAAGACGACCTTTCTGTTTTTTATAAAACCTTAACCTCTGAATACTCATACAGAAGAGCTTACTCCAACCTATTCTGGTTATGGAATAGCTGTATGGCTGGTTTTAAAACTCGCTGAGATTGGTCTCTAGCATTTTCCAGATGCTAGCAGGGCCAAGGGGCTACAACTGCAGCCAGGTGTGGTCAGATTGCAGACTCATTCTCGTCTCATTGACATTCCTTCCATGGCATTGCTGGCTTGAGACAACAAACAGCCTTTACTTTTTCTCTTAATCACCAGAGGTGAGCCTTCTCCTGAGTAATTCAGGCGCCGCTTTTCAGTAGTGGAGCATAAAGTGGCTTCTGTATACCACTGGCTTAATAAAAACCTGATAATTTGTAGCATTTTCTGGACTTTTGATCAGTACACCGATATCCTGCCTCGTTGAATTACTGTTGCAACAATCAATGAATTTAAAGCATCACCTGAAAGCTTATGACCTTAAGATGTCTCACATGATTCATGCAAAAATTAGAATCAGTGAAATGAAAACATATAAACACAGACCTCCTCCCTTCAGTGACTGTTATTAAGCAGAGACTTACAACCAAAGCCCAATCATGTTAAGGTTGGATGCACTTTTCAACTAACGAATATTTCAGCCATTAAATGATATACAATAAAATATCACAACACATTGAAAGACCGCTCTAATATGCTGGTAATTTCACTGAAAAAGAGTAATTCACTGAAAAAAGAATATAATCCTTTGAGACAGAAGTAAGTTCTAACCTGTCAAAATGAAAGTTTGATCTTTGAATACTGTGGTCTCACATTTACTGATGGCAGCTTCTTTGATAAGATAGTATGGTTATATTATTTTCTCTAAAATAATGAAAATGTCATTGTTTGTGAAACTTTCAAAACAAAGTTGAATCTAAATTATGTAATATCAACTTGAAATTGGCACACGGCCTTTTCTATATGATATGGGACAATTAAATCAGAGATAATGGAAGGAATAAACTAATCCAAGCACAAATCACTAGAGAAATTACTGAAGAAATGTAGCGTACCAAAACAGGTGAGAATGAGCAAATAAATATTATAACTTCAATTAAAAAATAGAGTATTTAATGGACTGGAAAGGGATGTGGGAATTAATGTTGGCTGATATGTTTCAAACCACTGAATTAAATCCATAATATCTGTTTGTGTTGCTATATTTTAATGTCTGTGGTTGCCTGGAAGTCATCTTCTAGGAAACAACAACAAAAAGATACATATATATGTCAGTATGACTAACACAGTGCTATTTACCACCACCAGAATCCAACTGGAAGCATTCTGTGCAGCCACACATGTCAGGAAGAACACCGTGCTTTTAGAACAATACCACTGGTTGAAAATCATACTGATAGTGGGAACAAAGCTGTTACACGATGGACTCTGCACACAGGGAGGAACAAACAGTCTCAGAAAATTTCAGAAGGTTTCTTCAGAGATGTTGCAGTTCAAAATGGAGGTGTTGGAAAGAGCTGCTAAAGAACCCAGCTGAATTTGGGAGGGATCTCATTAACATGAAGGATTCTGTGCGTAGACCTGCTGTTTGTAGAAGATTGCTTCAGTGTGTGTTAGAGTGGACTGGCTTTCTGAGCTGGAAGTTCTTTTCTTGAAATTATTTTAACAACCACAAAATCTCTTTTCATCTAAACAAAAACATCTGCAGAAACATTTGACTAGTGAGGGGATTTGACTCTATATCAAACTGATAGAAAATATTCACTGTTGAATATCAGGCACTGGCGTGCTGCTTCACAGGTGGAGAAGCGATGACAGTATTTATTTTGTATCATTTACTCAGATTGTTAAAATATTCCCTAGCTGCACATCCTAAGCACTGGGAGACTTTTCCACTGTTTAAAGTGAAAACACACAGCAATACAACATAAATGACTGTACCTCCTGTCTTTAGGGTATCACGGAACAATGTTAATTTCCCTCCTACTCCCCCGCCCCCCTCCGAGAATACAGTACTGAGCCCAGTGGAGAGAAATAACAAACACTGAGAGTTGTGGAATTCCATCATGGGAACATAAATTCCGTATTTCAAAAGCATTTTGTAGCTTTCTAGTATGCTGGTATTTGATGGTTATAAATACTGCTTTTGTTTAAAACAGCCAAATTTACGTTCTTTCTGAGGGTTTCATACACTGATGAAATAGCCATAAAACTATTTTTCAGAGCCTCCATATATTGTGCACTACTGATAACCTGAAGCTTTCCTTTTCCCATTTTTGGGTGTCTCCCCAACCTTACTGACTGGTCTTGAATGTACAGGGTGCAGAAGCATTCAGCACTCGATTAACATGATGGAAAGCACTCTGTGGGTAATGAGGAGTTTAGCTATTACTTGAATACCACTTCCTCTTCTGTAAGGCACCAGATACATACGAGGAGACCAAACCTACTCAAAAAGAAAAGAAACACATTCAAGAAGAGATCAGTTGGAATCACATTTGCTCTGGTTGCCTTCATTAGTAAAAAGAAAAAAGAAATCATCACCTCTCACCAGGGAAAGCCTTCCAAGCACACCAGTATTCCCGAGGTTATGTTAGATTTACACTGATCAGCAAGTCTGGAAAACATAGGTTGCCTTGCACATTCAGCACACTTCACTTTTTACTGGTAAGTACCTTCTTTTCCACTTTTT
>NW_010419254.1:20792-31448 GCF_000710305.1 Buceros rhinoceros silvestris
CTGCTGAACACAAAAAATGTATTCTTGTGTTGCTTTTTGGTATTTTAAGTTGTCTTGAAAAATCCAGCAGCTTAAATATTCACTTTCCAAAGCTTGACCAAATTACATTGCACATTCGATTTCTTCTACCTTCCAGAATAAGCAAATTGAATGTGATGTGTTGTAAGAGGAATAGGCTCAGCACTTCTATAAACTTCAGTATTTTTCTGTTACCAACCACCAACTTGTTAATTAGAGAATGATTGAATATTATGGACTGGAGCAGTGTAGAGAAGCTCAGCTATTTGTATATGACCTGGTCTGGAATTAAAACTGCAGCAGGCGAAAAGGAGCTACAGGGAAAGAACATAGTTCACAATTACTTGTATATATTAGATTTTTTTTTTAAAGCCCCTTCACACTAGGGGTTTTTTTTTTTTTAATTTTGGAGGAAGGAGATAATTTTCTTTTGTTTTTTAATTCATTCTTGACAGCAAAGCTGCAGAATGCTTCCTGTGGCACTGTGCTTGGGGTTTCCAGCACCTTTGAATGAACAGCATGACACCAGTGTCTAAAAAGAATTTCATCTTGTGGGACTGGAATACAACTGCTCAAGCAATGACATGAAATTTCACCACCTGCCTATAAATGCTAAATAGTTAAAAAAATATATTAAAAGAGTATTCTGCTCTGGATATACTTTCCTACCTTAGGCTCTTATTTGACCCGTATTACTGTACTATCAAAGTACCTCACCGTCTTACTGGCTTTACTCTGACAAACCCTCTGTGAGGGTTTGCTATTATCTCTGCACTCACGCTGACACTTTATGTTTCAAGGAAGTACAAAATCAAACTGATTCAAATATAATACTTTCCCTTTGGCCTTGGAGGCCCAAGGCAGCTCATTCTAAACATGGTTTCAATCATGTTTCACAGATTAAATGAATTATTCAGGTCTGTAAATCTACATTTTGCAGAAGATTTTGCTCAGCTTTAAGACCAAGTTATAAAAAGTAATCATTTCTCTAAACTGTCTCCTAATGGTACAGTTTTGATAAAAAAATCATGTAGGAAGTATACACAGTTTTAGATGCATGGTAGTTTTATAATAAGAGGTAAAACTGCTTTTCTTATGTTCTTTGGGGGGGGGTGGGGTGGAAATCACCAGTTCAAAGAAGTACAATCTGTAATTATAACTGAAAGACGAGGCCTCATTTGTACATCTGATGGCAAAAGGGAGGTTACAGGCAGGATTTCCTCATCCCAGTTTGTCATCCCTCTTTTATGGACTAAACTTATCCAGAGTTCAAACAGATGTTACATACAGTCCTTGTTATGCTTGAGAAGAATCCAATATTCTAGGACAGAAAAGAGAGAAGAGCAGAGCAGAGGAGAGAAGAGAACTGATTAAAAGGGTTAAATTCCAGTAAATCATCCTTTCTGTTGTTTTGTTTCCTGAATAAACCACTGTTTGCAGTTTTCTCTTTTGTGGTGCTAATTGAAAAAGGAAGAAAGTATGGAGAACTGCTTGTGGTATCAGAGATGGAAATGTTTGGCAGTTCTTCCAAAAGGCACTGGAATGAACAAAGGAGATGGTATTCCTATTTTTCATCAGAGTACACCACTTTCAGTTTTGAAGAGGAATAAACCAGCAATCAAGGTGTAAAATGTATCAACTGGAGAAGGTTCTAAATTTAAACTCTTCAATATATACAATGGTTGCTGTATTATCCGTGTGGGGTTTCATTTTCCTCAGGGAAGTGCTGAACTTCGGCTGTCCCTGCTCTTCCTTCTGCTTTTACACATCGATTCCTGGCCACATGCTGGTCCCTCAGCCGAGTCAGGACAACTGTTTGAGGGCTAAATAGACAATTGGATCAGGGAGGTGACAAGGTCAATAGTACTAATAGTGATTATTCCCCATTTCACGTTACTACTTAGTCTCAAACTCCTTGTGTGAACTCAAAAAAAAAAGGGTTAGTTATAAAAGGGAGAAAAGACACCAAACTGTGTGGCTGCATTTGCTTGGAGAGGGCCCCCACAGAGCAGCTCAGTGCAAGGAAGGAAGGATACCCTTCAACCACGCGCGGCTGCCCAAAGACCAAGTCATGTTCCAACACGACCAAGTTACTCATGACTTGTCAGACACTGGGACAAAGCAACTGCAAGGCATAAGCAGCCCTGGAGGAGGCTTGGAAGTTGCATGATGTTACCTAGACCTGCACCACTGAGAATCTGTCACTAGGAAGGTATCTAACAGTGGAACTTTTTCCAGGGAGAAACTGTTATTTCCTAGCCTGATCTGTCATCATCTGTGAGGGCTGCTGCGTGGATCTCAAGAACCAGTCCCATCTAACGGTATACAGTGGCCTTTGGTTTGATGAACAGTTTCCAATGAGTGGCTCAATCCCCAGTTTGCTTACAGTCATCAGCTGGCTAGGCGTTTCAGTAGTCATTTTAAACAGCTTGATTCGGAAGTATCTTTTAACTGACAACTGAGTAACAAAACCTGTCAGCTTACAATTTTATTTGCTGTTGGGTGTTTAGCTACTGGTAGAAATGAGAGAAGAAAACATAAACATTTTATCAGCACTTTGAGTTGTAAAAGCTGATTTTAGTGATATCGCTGATCTACTGTCCTAGTAAATAAAGATTGATGGGATAATTCTTTACTTGCAAAACTTATAACGGGGCATGTACCAAGCAGGAACAGCCAACCCCTGCTTCCTATTATTTCTTACTTCGCAGGAAGAGTAAGAACTGCTCATTGTCCTAAGTATCTGCTTATGTCACTCAGTTTGTCATCTATTTCTCACCTATTTGTTTAACCTATAAAATGCTCCAAGGCGTATTTTTCTCCACAAGCAAGCGTAGGTTGAATATATTGGTGGAAAAACACAGTAGGTACAATCCCGAGTAAACTACGGCTGTTTCTTCTGACTCTGTTTATGTGCAATGTTGTTAACATTTGTCCTAAGAGGCAATTAAAGTATTTGTTTCAAATTACAGTCACAAATGTGACTCCTTTTTAGGTAGTGACTTTGTTATTATCCTGTCAATCCTGATTATTATTAAACAAACTATTCATTTCAGCTGTTCATTGCTGCTCACGTACTCCATTACTGGTCACCAAAAGAACTGGGCTGCTGCTCCCTGAGTGGAGATATGAAACTTTTCAAATGTGAGACTATCAAATAATTGACACAAGTTGTCAAATTAATTCTACTGGAGGTCACACAAATATTATTGAAAATTCAAGAACATTTTAATAAACATGCAGTTGTTATTTGAGCACTCCTGAATAACACAGGCATGTTAATCACAGTAGGCTAAACACTGCATTTTATCCACCCAGTGACTCCTGTCAACTGTCTGGCATTTTTTTAATTCTATTTCTTCAAAAATCAAACCAGCTCTACTCTGCATTTTGTACTCAAACCCTTCTATTGTAGTCTGATGGACATTACATTTAGGAGCCTTTTCATTGCTGCACCACAAAGTAATCACAGAGTATATTCCAGTGACCTCCTTTTCAATTTTTTTTTTCTGCTTAGTTTTTTAAAAGTTACTTTCTTCTCTATTAATAGCAACAGTTATATATATTTTTAAAAAGAAGCATAGAAAATGCATACACCTGAATAAAACTGTAAATTGGAAATATTTCCTTTAAAGATCCTGATTTTTAAAAAAGTTTGCTACATTGCTCCACCCATGCGGTAATGCAGGGTTATTAACAACTGCTCGTTCGGATGAGGTGTTTTGCACACAACTGCATACAATCAGTTGGCTGACTATGAAACTGCCCAATTTCTGTGTGTAATCAAAGTAACTGTGTACACATTTGGCATGTAATTACGTTTCTAAATTGATTAAAATCCAGCCCTGAAATGATTGCAAGCTAAGGCTTGGCTCCAATGATTAGTTCTTAAAACTTCTTTCACAAGCTTGAGCAAATAATACATTTGCCAAAAAATGCTGCCAACTGTGAAAGTTAATTATGATTAATGTAACACGGTTCTCTCATCACCAACATACAAAGAAAGGCTTTTGCTTCTTCTAACTTTATCGTCCGTCAAGACAAAGATGGCACTTCACGATTTTTTTCGTTTAACAAGGACAGATATGCTCATGAGTGACAGTTAAATTTGTGGAGGTATTAAATTGCTAATGCATTTTACAATCTTCTGAACTGATTTAATATATTAGACTGTCACTCAAAGTCTTAATAAACAATTCCGCACTCTAAGTTTAAAATCATCCTGTCGGATCTGGAGTTTTTCTCATTTGGCCTCCTTTGTTAATGTGATAGCAGTTTATAAACAAATGACTTTTTTTCTTCATAGGTTATATCATATGAGACTTTAATGGGTGTTTCTCTTGTTTCTCTTTTTTATTTATTATGAAACAGCTGTGCCAGAGCTTAATGGTGTGGATTTGTGCCTTAAAGCACCTGTGCTTATAGCTAGACTCTCTTGCAAATAATCTCTCATTTATTCATGTTTGAATAGATCTTTCATTTTGGGATATTGCAGACTCAGCCTTGTGCAACTTAATATACTTTTGAAGAATGATTTCATTAAGTTTATTCTAATATAGTGTAATTCCTCCATGGAGTACCACTTTTGCTTCTGAGACCCATCAGAAGCTCAACAAGTATCAAAGTTTCATGTTTGCAGATGTGAAAAACAGAGGTACTCATTATGGCTAATAGACTCTGACAGGAAAGTCATTAAAAATAAAATATTTTCTCTAATTTTGTAGAAAAAAGAGAAATGAGGAATTAATTTCTGTGAAGTGCATTTATGGAGAAAACAACCTGGATATTTTGATTTTGTGGCACTCAAAACATAAGAACAGCACCATTGTCAAAGGGTTTAGATTATTTTTGGGTAAGTATCCAGATTTTGATACTTAATCTGTCTTGAGTGTTGAATCAATATATCAGATTGCTGCCAAAGAAAAACTTGTAGAGAATTCTACCTTAAACTGGTATTAATAGCATCTCCTTATGTTCTGTTTAGTTCTCCTTATCTGTGTGATGGTGGTAGATTTCTTCTGTGAATAGATGTATAAATTATTTGTAGGAGGTCTCAACATCACCGCAACAGACAAATACAAATTGTTCTGACAGCACAGTCCACAATGCACTGCTACTCACTTAAGAAAGCTTCATCTCCGACTCTCACAATTTTCATTATAGAGTTTCTTAACTTAGTTATCCTGAGAGTTAGATAAGTATTCCCTAAGACAGATACCTCTTTCTTCATAGATAGCTTTCAGGGTTAGGACAAAGGCTGTGAATGAACCACAGAAGAAATACGACTAGTCAAGATTACTAAGTTTAAGACTAATGAAGTGTCCGTACGTCAGCCACCTGAGGATGCGTGTTTTCATTTTACTGACATGATGAAGCCTCCATTTTGCTTATACATATAACTAACCCAGATGTCCAAATTTGAAAAATTACCAGCTCACCTATTCAGAGGATGAAAAATCCAGTATTTAAAATGAGTTCATTCCTGGCCTAGAACGCTTAAGGTTGCCAGGGCTTGCTCTACATCTGTCTCACATCCTGCCTTGCAAGGTTTCTGATGATGTCAAAAAACAGCCTTGTCTTACTTCGGTGATTTGCTGTTCAGCACCAAAAGTTATCACTCCCTTTATATTATTGTTTACTTGTTTACAAATCCAGTAAAAGCAATAATAAAAACATTAAACAGAAGATATTTAATAGTACAATATTCCTATTTCTTATCTAACTTTCCCAGTAAAAATATTGTAATGAAAATGTCATCCTTTCCTGAAACACTTCTTTTTCTTCCATCTTTAGACCACCATGGCTATAAAAATATGTAGAAATATTTGGATTCCTAAATCAATGGGCACTGAAAATTGAGGACTGTCTCTCCAAGCGTGCATTGGAGAGAGAGCATCACTGCAGCTGCATCAGATTTCACAAGGCTAAGATCTGTTTGCCTGTCCATCTGACTATTTATCTATCTTTCCATTTGAACACTGAGTATCTCAATAAAAATGAAATGGAAACTTACATTCCATGTAACTAGAGAGTATTAGAAAATATAAATATGACATAGCTGGCCCTTTCTGTAACAGTGCAAACACCACACACCTAAAAAAATTTTTAAAAGTTCTAATTTGCTTTTTCTTTCCTACATCAATATTTCTCAGACTGTCATACTCTGAAGTTGAGTTTTCACATCTGGTTAAATCAGTCACATTGTTGTATATTACCCTATAAAATACCCACAACATTACTAATGTTACTAGACAAGGTATTTTTGTAAGTGGCGCAGCTTTGGAAGTTGGTGAGATTTTCAGGAAGGGCACTGGTCCATGTGATCTCTTCTAATTGACATATTTTCTGGTTTTTTTTCTGATGGATGACATAAACTGTCACTGATGGCAATATAGATTCTGCCACCTGGTATGTGGACAGGTCTATGGTCCAGGATGAAGGAGTATGTGGTTTGAATAAGCAGACCAGTTGCTGACATTTGCTGATCACCTTATACATACAGGAATCTTTCCGTATGTTTGGGTAGCTATATTCCAGCCTATTTGCTGCAGATGAGGATTTAAAGGCTTAATTTCTACTTGATAAAGGATACTTAGACACATTTTGAGGGGAGAAACTACGTTTTCAGGGTCAGACTGGCCTGGTTTCTTTCGGACTGATTTTCGCCTTTACCATCACAGACTCAGTTTCAGAGATCTGAGAAGCTGTGAGTGAATTTAAACCACTGTCATCAGTGTGATTAGATCCAGTGCTCTGGTGTGGCCGAAGATCAGTTCTTATTACTGACCTGATCCAATGCAAGCTGGCAGCTCTTAAGACTTGGTAGAAAGTATGGGAAACCTTATATGCTTTAGAGATTGAGATAATTACAATGTTAAAAGATGCAGTGCCATAATAGTATTTTAGAAAACTTATGAACTTAATATTAATATAGTGGTTTTGATAAAATAGGTATTTGTCTAATGAATATTTTTCAAAGAGCAGTTACAGAAAAGATAGTAAGGTGACAGGCACAAGAATAAGAAATGGGTGAAAGCCAGCTGAGACAGAATAGAAAAATTCAATCAAGATACTACCTCTCCATTTCTTTAATGCTCTCCATCATCCTCATTCCCATTTTCTTCATTTCATCATTACAAATAGACTGATTTTTTTACTTGTAAAAGAGGATGACAAATATTTCTTCAGTTAGATTTGTACTTGTATGAATTCCACACAGCGTCTGTAGTAATAAAAGATAATAATTATGAACTGGTATAATTTTCATTACACGGTTGATCTTGCATAAATTTCAAGCTGTAACAGCATTGCTCTGCCATTAGTGTAGGATGTGGGAGGAGCTGCTGAAAATGAACTCCCCAAACAATAGGTTTGTTGGGACAGTAGCTGTTACAGCTTTCTTAGTTGCCTCATTCCTTGTGAGAACCATTCTGCAGCCTTACTACATGCAGAACTCCCACTGCAGGCCTTGAGCAAGTGCATAATTGAGCCCTAGGGCACTCTTTAACACAGTTGTTTTCATTACCATGTTTACCATCTACGTTTTGGAGGTGTTGGTTGTGCTGTGCTCCATGGCTCTAAAACTGCAATGCGACAGCAATAATTTATATTTCTTTTTGAAACAATAATTTATCAATTATTTTTCCCTGAATGTGTATGTTTTTAGAAAGTACTTTTGTGTGTTCCGGCAGAGTTTGCAAAGTCAGCGCTTTTGTACAGCATTTTGAACCTTTTATACTTGTAAACCTTATGAAGTGGTAAAGATTGGATTTTTCTTTCAGTCTTTGTAGGCAGTTGAAAATAAGAAACACACCTTTTCACAGAGAAGTCTTTTTTTATACAAAATCTATTGCTAAATTTACTACAATTTCTGGTTGGCAATTCAGTAGAGTTCTATGTTTTTAAACATGACAACTTTTATCTTGTTTATTCCTTTAAAGAAAGTGGATACTGAAAATCACATATTGCAGTTTTTCATATGCATTTTGTGTGAAATCTTAAAATGCAGCCTTTGAAAATCTCACTGCTGAGTGCAAAGGGAAGGGATTTACTCCATATCTTTCTTTCACTGAAAAATAACTAATATTATTATTTTTGATTCAATCAGTGGTTAATAAGAAATACTTGCAGACGGCACACAGCAAATTGGTATCCTTGTTTCTCCTGCTAGTCTTCAGTCTACAGATAATCAGCTTTTAGAGGACTGAGTATTTGGGACTATTAGACGATAAGGATGAAGTGCCGTCAGCTTACTCATTTCCTCCTGCAAAACTATGCTAGGTCAGTTTTTGCATGTGAAATATGATATGGATATATCATCGACATTTGATAAATAGAGAGGTTTTTAAAAATTGCATCTGAAATACTTGACATTCAGTGCAGTTTTTAAAAATGATAAAATCATAATTGTAAAAAAGACCTGCAGTATTGCCAATCAGATTCTTGCTGTTATGTGCACCCTGGCACATATATCTTACTGTCCCCCTGCGGAAGAAGGAATGAACATAAAGAAAAGAGCAATTTTCCTGCCGTAAATTGGAAAGTCTGCCAACCAGCTAAGTGATCTACCATCAATCAGTGTTAAATTCTCCTTAGCTGCAGAAAATTCAAAAACTAACTATTACTGAGAGATTTCACACAGTGACTAATGGTATATGACAAACACATTTAAAATCTGCATAGACCAGCATCAGTTTAAAATATAACATGAATAATAAACAATTCTAAAGATAGCCTGGTGTGCAAAATAAGATATAATCTCCTCAGACACACATTGTATACAGAAGATTACCATTCTAGAAATGCATTCAATATCAATACAGAACAAAGTCAACTATACAGTATGACTTTATTTGGAATAGCATCTTTCATACAATATATGCCGCAGCGTTGCATGTATTCAAGCAAGACTGTACAGCAGGATGGTTAGGTTATAGTGTGAAGTAGAGATGACAGCTGAATAAAACACTGGGCTGAATGTACAATTACTTTACTCACATGAGGAGCCCCATTAAGCAATATCGAAATCTTGAGGTGAGGAAGGTCTTCTCCTCCACCATGTCATTACTGAAGCCACATCTAATGCATCTGTTCCAGATGGCAAGCATTCAAATGAATGTGAGGCAGCGCTGTTGCTTGCATACTAAGCTGGCCATTTCTCACTGCAAAGCTTTCACTCACGTCTGTTTACTTTTCCTTTAAAAACATATGATTTAGTTGTATCATATAGAAAAATATTTATAAGAGAGGAATATATTAGCTCTTAAAAGCTGTCTGCACTTTTAGCTGAAGAAGATTGCATAAAACTGGAGACATTTGTCCTAGATTTGTGTGTTCAAGCATCTGACCTTTTAATTTACTTCCATTCATTTTCCAGATTTACATTTTCGGTTTAGAATATAAAGTCCGTCATTTTGACAACGGCCTTTCTGGCCAAAATGGTCTTTTTTTTTTTTTTTTTTTTTTTTTTTTTTTTTTTTTTTTTTTTTTTTTTTTTCCCCCGGACAAAACTGTGTTGCCACAGAAGTCAGAGGGCATATCATTTCTTATGTTATTGGAAATAGGATCTGTTATTTTGGGCTTTATCAAGCTATGAAGGAACCGTAACAACTTAGGGCAAAGGTGTCTTCAATTTTAACGGACATATACTCTGAAAGAAATAGAAATTTGTAAGTCAAAGCACTCAGGACAAGACATGATAAGCTGATAACACAAGCAGCTCTAACAATCACCAAAGTGAGACGGAAAACCCTGAATAAATGTAACTGCACCAAACAGCTTCAGGCTGAAGCACAGCTTCCTCCATTCCCAGCAGAAATAATAGAGCCAAGAGGCAGGTACAACCAAATAGTTTAAAAGCGTTTAGGTACAACATTTGTAAGTTATGGTGTGATCTCTCACATATTAGTCTGACAGTATGTCTCCTCATCCATCTTTCTGCCTCCCAAAATTTAAGTATTCACAGCTAGTTTGCTTAAAAACCTCAAATGTTGAGACAATCAACCTCTGAATTGTGACTGAGTCATTCAGGGATCAGTTTATCTAATTTTGTCTCCTCTGAGCTCAGACATCCCACATTGAAATGGGATCAAGTGCTATATATGTTAAAGACAGAGCAGTACAGACACTGGCTGGGAAGTCTGTTTCAATGAGACTCACAGGTAATACAATAAACACAGCTATCTATACCTTGTGCTAGAGCTGTTTCTGTATCAACAAAAGCATGCTGTTCCTTGACCTTAATTCTACAAGAGCAAACAGACTATATACAGAGTGCTTGGAAAGCAGAGACCACGTCAATCAGAACACGAATACTTAATCATCTTATGGGCTGAATTCTAGTAATGACTCAGTGATTTCAGCCTCCTGTATAGCATCATTTCCATTTACAGAATGGCTACCAAGAAATCAGAAACAGTACAGAAAGGAATTTGCATGTTATCATGATTTGGTGCCATTCTGACACTCTATGCAAGTACATACCCATTTGGGATGGAAGGAAGATACAAGGAAAAGGTAGTTTTAAAATGTTACTAACAGAACAGATTTCAGGTCTGCTGAATGCCATTAAAGACCTGTTTGTGTTCCTCCAGCACCTTGAGTAATTGCTCTGAAGGCTATGGTACTTCTTGTAGGGAA
>NW_010419254.1:31550-34072 GCF_000710305.1 Buceros rhinoceros silvestris
TGGTGGGAAAGGGGGGGGAAAGCATATAAAAAATTTAGCCAGAATCCATTTATGATAGCATCCAAACTTGATGTTAAAAGAAGCCATAAAGTTAATTGTATTTCCAATTATTGACTTTTCTCAAGAAAAATAAAAAAGTAGTTTTAAAAAGTTGAAACTGAAGTAAAAATGAGAGTAGAGCAAGACAGATAACTAGGCAGAAGGGTATTTGCCATCTCTCCTTTGTGCTCTCCTGTACTGATTGCAAAAGCCTCTGATGTATTATCATCATGTTATCTTCCATTGTTTTTAATAGGGTTTTTTTATGAGTAAGAAATTTATGGCTGTAAGCAAATATTCTGTGAAGCTAGCAGCAAAAGAAAGTGCTATTTACCCTGAAATTCATGTACTAACTAAAAAGCATTAACAATAGCAATTAACAACAATGGAGATTGTGCTGTTTCCATCTGTATTTTGCAATATACAGAAAATGATAGTCACTCAGCAATACATTAATTTGCTAATGTTCTTCAGTGAAAATATAGAAGATGTTCTATTCATTTGAAAGCACTTTTATCAAAGTAGACCAAATCCCCAAATCCTGTCTGCTAAATAATTAGAAATCATTAAGGATATGGGAATTCACTCTGAGCCTCGAGCAAAGCAGTATTTCCCTAGGAGGAGCTCCAAAAAGGACTCAAGAAATACACTTTGGATTTTCTGTTACTCCAAAAGGGATAGAAAGGAACAATTAGCAGATTCAGGTATTCCTCTCCCATGCTGTCCAGATGCAGGAATTGGACACACTGCTGAGTAACGCCCTTTTTGTCGGACAGAGGGTGAGTAAGATGCAGAGGTACAGAAAGCGGAGGGCGTGGTGGTGGGAAGAGAGATACAGAGCTAGTGAGAGAAGCTTTACCTCTCATCCTCCTTGCTCCATAAACACAAGATAGAGGTGTGTAGAAGAAGGTCTCACGCGTCTTTTCTGTCTAGACCAGCCAAACACATTTTTCAGAAATAGCAAAAACCTGCACTCTAGAATTTCTAGGAACAATTCTATTGTAGAAATATCTTTTGCTTATTTTTAAATCCTCAATTTTAAGGAAAATTTCTCCAATTCTAAAGAACAATCAGAGTCATCTATAATCTGTGAGAATCATGACAGGTGTCTCTCCAACAGTTTATGTACCTGCTTCATCTCTACCTACAGAGCATCATCCAGGTGCATAACAGTGCCTTCATATCCTTCCCAAGTGACCTTGCAGACATCATTAACCTAAATGAGATTAGTCACTGGAGCTGTGCACAGTTGCTTTTAGCAGATGCAGCCACAGCAGCAGCACCTATCAATAAAAGAAACCTGTTGAAGAGAGAGAGACTGAATTTGGAAGTTTTGAAGATGATCATAAGAACATATGGTATCTGAATATCTGAATATGCCAGAGACAGGCTGCCATAAGGACGCATATCAGAAAACCGGAAAAAGCCTCTGTGAAGAACGCACATTTTCATGTTCATTTTTATAATACTGCAACTGTTTACACAGAAGCTTCTCATTCATGAAAGTGAAGTTTATTACTATCAATCACAGAAACAGCAAACAAAAATGCTGAGATTTTATGTGCAGTGCTTCAGCCTGAGGGTTTTAACACTTCTGTAGGCAGCAGCAGTTATTTTACTGGCAAATGTTGTCATTGGGAATATGCTGATCATCTGGCTAAGTTGTAACATTCATAAAATACCAGCATCCCAACTGAAAACCAGCCATAACAACACAATGGGGCAGGTTTTCCTTTGCACATATTTAAACATTTATGCTGAGGTACTAATTGCAACTGTAGAGAGTATCTTTTCCGTGGAAGAAGAGAATCATCCGTGAATGAAGTTCCAAGATTACTGTTAATGCAAAATCACACTATTAGTAAGAACAGATTTTATTTTCACAGTAACACTCCCAGGCCAATAAGGTTCAGTGTATTTTGTGCACTGTGAGTGAATTTAAGAAAATCTAAAGAAAAGTTATATTCATATAATATTAAAATGAATTACTAATGACAATGATTACCCAAACCTAAATATGGTCAGTGAAGAGAGACACATTCAGAAAGCAGTGGAATTACCTAAGACCTGAATTACGCTTTGAAGATGTCTGGTTCTTTCTCTTGTGTACAAGAAGAGCTTCTGAAAACTGCTGTCCTTACTTAAACACCTACAGTAGTTATAGAAGGTTGGGATTTTTGGTAGGACAGAGGGAGAGAGAGATGCTATAACTTTGTTCTTGAAATAACTTCAAGAACAAGTTCTTCTCAAAATATCCCAGGATGTGAATTAGTATGATAGCTAGTATTGCATTAGTCCAGGGTTTAAAGCATCACCTGCAGGTGAAAATGCTGAATTAAAGGCCTTTCTTTAAACAGAACAGTAGGCACAAGTAGCTGTGATGACAGCTTATATCAGAACACACTAATCACTAATCATTGGGCTCCAGGGTAATATGCACTCTTGTTCTCTTTTTTTTTTTTTTTTTTTTTTGCGGTTTACCG
>NW_010419254.1:34090-44395 GCF_000710305.1 Buceros rhinoceros silvestris
CGTCGAGGTGAAGTTGCCCCTTTGTTTTTTTTTTTTTTTTTTTTTTTTTTTTGCGGCTTACCGGATATTTGATTAGTCTGTGTAAAGTGAAATAGCTTCAACAGAGTGAAGGGTAGGATGAAAATCAATCCTGTAAGTCCTTAATGGTAGGGTAGGTTCAAATGTTGCCAGGCAGAGAAAGTAACTGAAATTAGAACTGCTAGAAACGGATCAGTTACTTGATCATTTAAATTAAGTGGAGAACTATGTAGAGGCATACCTCCTTTTCTGAAAACACCTGTGGGATCACTTCAAAAGAAGGGGAGATCTCTTTTCTCGCAAACCTAAATAGATTCTGAGTTTTCTTTTAGCTATGGAAAATCACATTAGAAGTTTCTTTGAAGACTTGTAGAAGTTTGCAAACATAAAAAAGGAAGAAGTGCCATACAGTGTCATCCTCCAAATAATTTAAACTTAAAATAGATTCAGTCAGCTCTCAGGGCAATGCTTGGGCTGCCAAATGTTTAATAAGTACTAGTAAGTTTCCAGTTTGGGTTGTAGAGCTTTGCATGTCAGTATGACACTGTAGGTGATGACCTCTCTGTCAAGAGGAACTTAAATGTTGCATTCACCACAAGCAGGTAAGAGATGTTTAGGGATGTAGCTACCAAGACCAGTTACAGTGTATTCAGTCCTTTCTTAATCAGCAGGTAGTACCAAATAGGTGTAACTAGCAAAGAGAACAAACATCTCTCAGCTGCCTGCATGATAGCTAGCTAGGCTGGCTGTCCTCTTGGTCCTTCCCTGCAGTTCTGAAAGGTGCCTGCTGGCATTGCTGTGGAGATACCTGCTTCCCAATTTATCTGACAGGTGGTTAGCTATTAACATAAATAAAAGTTGTGACCTGTCTGCCACTTTCAATAACTCAAGTGCTGTATCTCCAATCTGTCATGTCCTTGGCAGCCCTTTTGTTTATTAGGAAATGAATGATTCATTAGAAAAATTTGTTCAGAAAATGCGCCTTAATGTTCATCATTTTAACTGTACTGCACTATTATCCCTTTAGGGGCATTTTCCTTTGCTGTTCTCCAGCTTTTTCAAGAACTAGATGGTAACTTGGCTGGTATGCCAATACATGGGAACATGAGTGAGGGCAGCACTTTGTTGCTGACTTCTGCAAGTTCTTCGAGACATGCAGAGATAAAAGGTTGTATGACTAACTCCTTTCACGACAGTGAAGTGGGTGAGTGAAAAATAGGGACAGAGACAAATAAATCCTGCATGGTTAAATCTGGAGTAAAAATAACCCCTTTGGGAGTTTAGAGACGTATTGTGACTCACACATTCGCTGGGACTGCTTACTCGTTGCTCCTGATTCAAAATGGTGCCTTCTTTCTTCCTCTCTCCACTGCAAAATTGATTAATCCCTAACAAAGAATAAGGACTTCCAGCATTTCACACAACCAAAGAAAAGCTGTGTTTACACTCTACTCACTGTAAAAAATTCAGCCTTAGAATTGTTAAAGACTTAAAGGCACTGGTCCTTACAGCAGGAACAGCCCTTGAACCAGATGCAAACCTTTAATCCTTTCTGGAACAAAGAAATATATTGAGCATAGATTGGGTTTCCACGAGTTAGCATTGGGGGAGCCATTTTATTCTGATGTGAGCTTGGAAATTACTTATGTAAATTGTATTGTAATGCTTGTAACACCTGTTATGGCAGAATTCATTCAGGTTAATAAACCAGTAAAGTCACTAATAAGATATCATACTAAAATGCTGAAAAGGGAAATTACCATTATAAAATTTCATCAAGTGGACGTGATAGAAATTAGGAAGTAACTCTTACATACTGGAAGCAGGATGATAAACAAGGATATGTATGCAAGACCGATCCTGATGTGCTTGGAATCAGATGAAGCATAATGGCTTGTCAGTTAGTTATTTCAACCAAAGTTTCCTTCCCAACCAGCCATCTATCTTCCATGTGGTTTGGATCACATTATTTTAACCTCAAAGTCCACCCTTTGGATTGATAACTCTGGCTACCTGAGGATTTTGGAAAGGGAGTAATTTGTTTTAACTGTCTTCCAGACAGGTTTTGAAATAGTCTTTTATACCAGAGAACTCCGTACACTGTACATTTTTCATTCTTGTGTTATCCATTTGTTGGCTCCTGTTTCGTTAGCTAAGTGTGGCTTTGCAAAGAGAATGTCAGAGACTAATGGCAAAAGTGTTTGCTAATTACTATTAAAACTCCCATGTGTAAAGTCACTTAAGGCACACAAAACTTGTGGGACATGAGTCAAATTAACAGGCAAATACGCCAAATCTTAATTAAGGAGCTATTTTTTTTTCCTGCAGGCTTTGCCGTGTCTTTAGCTGAATTCTGGAGGACAGAATTTCCAGTTGCTGTGCAAACCATTGCACTGAGAAAAATCGTGTGTTGCAGTCCAGCCTCCTGCTCCACAAAATACCTGCCCATTTGTCATGATTGCAGCCTTGTGTTAGCTGCACCAGTGAGACATTTTTCTGGCACATTATTCAGGGAGATATTACTGGACAGATGCTTAAGGAATTTTGAGGTTAAATTCAGAGTTAAAGGAAGAGGGAGGCAGAAACTTTCTCTTACCAGATGTATAAAGAAACCAAAACCTCATCTGACATTAGATGAATGTAAAGAAAAAGAAACTGAGAAGGATGTAGGCTAGAAATGCAGTTCTCAAGTATTGTTCCTGCTCAACTTAAGCACTGTAAATGCTTCAAGGTCAGTTGTCAATTGTCAATTAACCTTGCCTGTTTAAATACAGAGATGGGCAGATGACTTCTTTAATTTTTGCTTTCTTCCAGTTCAATTTCAGAACTTGATTTTTAATGCATGAACAGAATAGGAACTACACTGGGACAAACTAAAGGTCTTTCTAACCCAGTGTCCCATCTTTAAAAGCAGATGACAGAGTAAGCACATAGCAATACCTTCCCAGATATTTTTCGGCCTCGAATTATATCAGGTTGGAGTTGTCCTGAGATAGGATTCCATTGCATAATTTTTTCTTCTCAATTTTTTCCTACTGCCTTTAACATTCATGCAAATTATTAGTTTTCCTCTGAATGCTGCAATTTACCACCCAGTACTAGTGACTAAAACAGCTGTCTGGCAAGGAAAAAGCAAGAGCTTCAACCTCACCTTTTTGCTGGGAGCAGAGTCTACAGAGAATTACTGCAGCCGTAAACAGTTCTCTGAGGATGTGGGAAAAACCACAGGAAGCTGTTTCTCCCCCAGTCAGATTACGCTACATTTTAAGAAAGTAACCTTTAACAGAATGTCAAAAGGAGACAGGCAAGGGAAAGGTGACTATATTTGCTATGAAACTGAAGATTAGGTTACCTATATAGAGTAAACAAAGAATTATTAAGCAACAGAAACACATGAGGGAAATTCAAAAGTTACCAGATGGCAACAGCTGTAACTTACTTTTCAGAAGTCCTGCCAAGATCTGAAGTGAATGCAACATAGTGTTTGTAGAAAAACACAAACCCAGACAATTCCTGCCGTAATTGTTCCATGATTCAGCAATTCACCCAGCTAACTGCTCCCAATCACACATAAACTCAAATAAAGTTGAGAAGAGACTCACATACATGCCATATGTTAGGATGAATGTAAGACCCCAAGGATATCATTGGAAAGCTCATAATGCCTATGTAGAATTCAAGAAGGAAAAGAGTGAATACAAATTTGCAGTATCTGTTTATAAGAGGAAGGGCATGGGGAGTAGGTTTTTAAGTTCACAATTAACTTGCAGCGTGCAAATGCGTAGCTCTTCTTCCCCACGATTACCATAAAGTCAGTAGAGCAGCTGCCTAATCCATGGGCAGAGACAAAATCGGAAACTCTGAAAATGAGAGAGGTTAATACTTTCAATGTGCATGACCAAATACCTGGGGGTTAACTGTGCCACAGTCACTCAGGGGAACACTTTCTTCCTCAGCACATGATACTTCTGCAGTTGCTCATGATGTATCTTGTAGAACCTAAGGCCAAATTAAAATCTGAGTTACACTTAGTAAAATTAAGATTCACCACTTTCAGTTCTTTTGAATCACTCTTGATTTACAGTGGCATAACAGATTAGAATGTGGCCCCTTGAGTTTTAATACCTGCTTAGATTTAGACAGTAGACGAGCTTTAGCTTAAGACAAGAGCTATTAATTCACTCATCTCTATTCACACATAAAGGCTCATATATGTCTTTATGCATTTATGTACAAGACAATACAGCTAAAAAGTATTCGAATGTGCATAAATCTGCAGGAATGGATAGCAGATGATTTTTAATTCCCTTTTAATATTTACAATTAAGCATACAACTATACTATGATATTCAGTGTATTATTTCCTTGTTTTTCAGTTTTTTACAAAAGCTTCAGGGGATAATTGTTCTTCTGGTGCAAGTATTAAATGTTGCCATCAGTTTGTTTTTGAGACTATTCATTCCCCGCAGAGTCTTCAACAGCAGATTTTTTCTAAAAAGCAATATAAAATAATTATAAATTCCCCATGTAATTAAGTTCGTTATAGTGATATGCTCATCTGATTTAGTCCACTGTTAACCATCTTGCTTTTTATATTTCAGGTTCTGAATTTTGTTTAAATTCTTTTGGGGGGGAAGGGACAGGGTTTTTTTTCTTGGAATAAAAGATGAAGAACAACATTCACATTAGCTACTGGTTTCAGAGGAAACCTTTTTTAACTGCAAACCTGTGATGGAAATTCACACCTTCGTACAGTAAGTGCAAGCACTCCTAAAAAACAATTTTACTCTTTAAATTCTCTTTTTCTCATCCCTTTACAAATGGTCCTGACTCCCAGAGGATGATGACCAACAACCTGAAAATTACTGCTAGTCCAAACCCCTGCTCTTGTTTTTTGACTGTTCACTGTTTTCCCTGTTTTTTTCACAACTCAAGCTCTGGCAGCATCCTTGATTTCACTGACAAAGGAAAAGAGAGTACTCACTACTGTGTTTGGAGTAGTAGCATTTTTAAAGCTCTGTTGGAAATGCAACAACTGTCTTTTATGAATAACTAACTTCAGCTACCAAATAAATACAAGGAAGGATGTTCTGACTTTAAAAATTGCTAACCATGCAACTCTCTCAGCAGGCGTTTCAGCAAAGACACACACAATGGAGCCCAGGAAAGTAAGAGGTGCTGTTTAATGAGAACACTCTCATTGGCCTTTAGATCGCAAGGTAAGACATTGTACACTTATCTATTTAGAAGCGATTAACCTTTTTATGAATACTGCACTTGGTATGACCCTGTTCTTCACATGCTGCGTATGACTCTGAGGAGTACAGAATACTGGGCAATGCTCTGTCTTTAACAGTATGTCGTCTATAATAAAACCTCTTAAAATATTATGCCTTACCCTCTTCCTACATATTCTTTTGCCAGAAATGGTGATGTACGAAGACATGAGACAAGGTTTCCAACCATCACAAGGGTGCCTCATTTGAGAGAAATTATCAGAAAAGGGAGTAAACCTGCTAGGGTCAGATCTCTGATTTCTTTAAATAAAGCTGTTGATCCCTTACGCTATTATGATATGATGCTACTCATTATTTGCCAAAACAACAACAATAAAAAGAGGGGGGAAAAAAGTAAACAACCCAAACTGGAAATAAAAGACTAGATACAATCAGGCATCTACTATTCTTATTTTTTAAAAAACTTAACTTTTGTGTCTTGCTCTGGACCTAATTAACTACCACTCATCAATTTACTACTCTGTGTATTCTGAATTCCCTGCATATAGAAAATCATGTGAACTGGAACAAACCTGCAACATGGAGAAATAAGAAAGACGGGCTTTCATTCAGAGAGCTGCAGCTAGGCAAACCCCTGGCCAAAGACATGATTTAATTCTGACATTGTCATCCTTCCAGAAAGAAAAAGAAGCTAGAGGGCATAATACAGAGACAGGGATTACCACTAAACTGATATTTTCTTGAATTAAGATTAATTAATTTTTTAAGCGGATGAACTGTTATCGCAGTACTGGCAGAAAATATAACTCTCAAATTAAGCAGAGATTTCGGAATTATGGGACATTTATTGCCCTAGATTTTTCAAGCAAAGGACTGAAACCATATTTGTGGAAATGTAGCCATTTATAAAAACATCAGCTGACATCCTGATGTAACACTTGTAACTAGCAGCTGCTACCTTATTGCCCTCTCCAATTTCAATCATAGGTTGAGTACTTACCAAGAACTGTGTCTTTGAAAACAAAAGAAAATGAGGGAATATTTACACTTCTAAAGACTCTAGAAGACAAGGAAAAAATGTTTCCCTGGCATTTATGGGCATCATTAAGCACAACCATTTTACCATCGATACTGAACAAGCCATCACTAACACGACAAAATCAGTCTGTCTTTCTACCTGTTAAAGAACATTGTCATAATGATCAGGGCACAAATGAATTCCTATATGCTCGGAAAGTTGCCTGTGGGCAAGTTCTATGATAAATGTAGCCTATATTGTTCCACGCACACAGAGAAGTATTGTGGTATGTGACAGGCTGAACGACTATTGGTATAGGCAGTGCACAGTATCTTGCATCCTTCAAAATGAAAGCTCCTCTTGACAACATATATCCATCCCATCGACTTACTTTCAATGGGGAAAGAGCAGTTAGATAGAAAGGATAAAAGAAAACCATAAAAATTATTCCATATAAGCTTCTGATGGATATTCTATTCCTAGGCCTAATAGGGTAGCATGAGCTCTCAGAAATTGTGAGGCCAACTGGATAATGCTTCAAAAGATAAAATATTCTGGGTTCTTTTTATTCCCTTCCTGGAATGTCTGGGTTCACTGAAGGCTGGAGTCTAAGGGTTAGATTTAAAATTGGATGTGGTCAGAAATGATGCATTAGATGTTACGAAGAAATTCTTTACTGTGAGGGTGGTGAGGCACTGAAACAGGTTGCCCAGAGAGGTTGTGGATGCCCCATACCTGCAAGTGTTCAAGGTCAGGCTTGATAGGGCTTTGAGCAATCTGGTCCCACGGCAGGGGGATTGGAACTAGATGATCTTTAAGGTCCTTCCAACTCAAACCATTCAGTGATTCTATGATCTAAATGTAAAATTCTAAACCAGGAATTTTTCATTCAGCTGCTACCTAATCCTGAAAACAACTCTCTTCTCCAGATGCATCTCCATCTAAGCTTTCATTTTTAACTTTGAATGCCCAGAACTGTTTTGATTTGAGTTCTGCACCTAAATCCAATACAAGCCCCATCAAAATAAGAAACCAGGGTTTTTTCTTTGGCAAAGTCCCACAGGGGATTAAAAGTTCAAAGCACCTCTAGAATGCACTCAAAGAAGCCGACAGTGATTATTTTTTTTACATATTGTGGTGATATATACGGCATGCCCATGTTTTACATTGATGGGGGCACCACCAGTTTGGAGTTCCTAGGTGCATGCCAGAAGCAACTTTTACAATAAACTGTACTGTTTACACAGAGGCTGAGGAGATTTTTGTACCATCCTTAGAGGATATCATATTCTCCCTACGTACTAGCTAGAAAGCCAAAGTGCAGGTCTCTGGGTTTGCTGAAGACAGGGACTTCAATGTCATAATGAATAAAAACCCAATATGATTATAAAAAAAAAAAACAGTGCCATAATAAAAAAACTTATTGTAACACGTCTGACTGCCTTCAGCAAAGCACAAATGCAGATAGAATGGAATTTTCCCATGTTAATTACAGAGATATAGAATTTGATTTACTTCCTATGCCCACTGAACAGAGAATCATTGATTTATTTACCACTATGCCACTGTAATACTTGGACCAGAGTATCTAAGTTCCATAAACTTCCTAAAAAATCCTAACAAGGATACATCTTTCCAGAGATTATTACTCAGAGTTATTACTTTCTTGGGAAATACTCTTTTTGTGATAGCACTCTTTTAGAAGTACTATCTTTAAGAATACTTACTATTTTGCAAGTATGAGAATTAGGTGATTATTTAATCCATTGCAGGAAGATTATCTTCAGAAGTAGAACAATACCTCAAAAACTATCTGAACATTTTTTTATTTTTACTTTAAGGCAGCCAAGGTTGACACTTCTTGTGCTGTAAGCCTGAACACCCAGGACATGGAGCTGCGGTGACTAGAAAAAGATGTAGTAGTAAAATGTGATGTGAAATACTTTAAGTGCCTGTGGATACTTTAGATGTGATGGGATGTGATACTTTAATTAAGAGTCTTCATCCCTTCTCCAAAAGGAAATCAAATCAAGCCGGAATCACAAATGTAATCAAATATCCGTATGTATACAAATAGTAATATCTGGGTATCTCAATAGCATCCATCCGCTTGGGTATTAATCAGTTCACCCGAGTTTACGTATATAAAGAAAAACAGAAAAGTAGAAAAGGCTTCTACATCTACTAATAGTATTTGGAAACTTCATCCCAACACATCAGAAATACAAAATTAATTCAGGGGTATTTAAATATCTGTATTCAGTTTAATCACTTTATATCAGTTTGCATTATTTGTTGTTTTATGGCCTGAAGTTGAATGTATAACTCATATACTATTTAAAGTCATGTCATATTTAGAAATATTGAAGCATCCCCGAGCACTTCTCTAATTGAATACTCTTTCTGATATTAATGAATGATTAATGGTAGGCCCCCAGCCACATATTGCTGAATTGTAGATTTCTAAAAGAAAAAGAAGTTACGTTATCACTATTTACAAGATCGAGTTCTGTGCAGTAATCAAAAATTTTGTCTAAGAAAGGTTCATTCTCTAGAGATATGCCTGCTTAATATCAGTAATAGACTGATTAATGGTCTGACTGGGCAGCAAGACCATTAAAAAAAAAAAAAAAAAAGACATGATGTTCCTAACACACAAAAGCAAATCTGAATACTGTTAAGAGACATGTTTTACACTGCCAATATAACAAAGCTTTGATACACTAAGATGAGAACAAATGCTGAAAAAATCAAGGAAAACATCAATAAAAGACCATGAGCTGGAGACTAACGAATGATACTAAGAACTAAATACTGTGTAGCCTTCGTGTAGCCTTTTGACACCTCATTTCATCTGTGCCCAGTCCTTCCTTTGCATGGGACAGTTGATGTGACTTTATGGTTTCTTCTTCACTTGCATTGCACTTATTTCCTAAGTTCTGCTGACAAAATATGGGCTTCCTCAGTGGAGATTTCCAGTACGATACAGAAATGATTCATAGTTAAATATCACAGATAAATCACTCTCTAGCCATTTTCTAGTACAACACAAACACAAGAACACTGTGGCTCACATAGATCTGTCTGGCCCTCAATATCTATGCTTTTTTTCCTGGTACTTTTGTATCCTCACTCATAGGCTACTGAACAGGATGGTGAAGAAGGCATCAGAGAGCTTGATCTCAGGTATTCTGGACTCTGCTATTTACACCTTCGAGTGCTCTTCAAAGGAACTGCCCTTTGTATTCCTGCTCCTGTACTGAGGCAGGACTTTTTTACCCTTTCTGTCATCTCCTTCCACAAAATGTATCAAAACAAGACTATCTTGCAAGGGAATGAATAAAAAAGGACTTCCAGAGTGGGGATACTAGGAGGTGCATGCAGAATAATTCTAATATCTCAGAACTTCACTTTAGAAATCAATAAATGTGAAAATTTTGATGTATTTTAAGGCAAGAGTTTATAGAGAGACTCTGGAAATATTCGCAAATGCATCATTACGGGAATCTTTCATACAACTGAAAAGTCCAAACAGCAATAGCCCTCCAAAAATACCCTAATTGCTTTTGGTTTATACCTTTTAAACTATTTTCAAGAACCTTAAAATTTTCTGATTGTTTTTCTTGAGCTTGCAATAAATGGGAAAGAATGGACATTTAGATACTGACTTTCCGAAGGCATTTTCCTCTGTGCTATGCTCTTTCTCTTCAGAAGTTTATTCAAGTTATGGTAGGTAGTTACTGTTTATGAACATCATTTAATGTGTGGAAAAAAAGAGAATTTTCCATTTGATGAAGCCGTTGTCAGTACCACCCATGTTAAGAGACTTCACAAGGTTATGCCTGGACAGTAAACACCACAATATTAAGACATTAGGAGCAAAAAGCATTTGACTGCAATGTATTTACAGAAATGTATAGCCATCTCTACTCAGTTTGCATAAGTAGCTCAGAACTTAAGCTTTTCATTTTGCTGTGACCTGGAAATTCTACAATTTTTTTTTTTTTTTTTTTTTTGGGATATTTTTTTTTT
>NW_010419254.1:44466-54721 GCF_000710305.1 Buceros rhinoceros silvestris
TTTTTTTTTACTGGACTTCGTAACTTTCCGTTCTCTACAAGTCCAAGTACAAGCTGATATTGCAACTACCTTCTAAGTGATGTTTCTTGTGAGATTAAATGAAAGGAGTTTATATTTTAATTTATGTCATTTTGAAATTCTCTAGTACAATGCTGATTAATAAATGAGAGTAAATGAAGCTGGAGAACTAAACAGGGCTGACAGAAAATTCCCAGAAATGCTGTGTAAGAAGTCCACTCCTTATAAGATGAACCTTTCCAATCATTTTTTATTCCCATTCCTTTAACAAGATACAGCAGGTATGTTCAGAATTACAACTCTACACACAATCCTGTTATTTTTAAGCCTGAAAAGTATTTAATCAAATCTAGTTTAAATAATATTAGATGTGTGTGGCAGCAAATTCTGGAAACTAATCTCTTCTCAAGATCCATTCTGCTGAGGCAATGGCTTAAAGGTGTCAGATTAAAAAATGCTTTGCTAAACTATTTGAAAACCTTATTTTAATTTAGATGCCTATTTGTTCCATTTTCCTATTTTTCGATCTAGGCTAGAATTGTCACATAAATACAATAAAATCTGTGTTTCATCTTGTTATGATCAGGGAACGTGTAAAAGAGACACAGAGAGAATAGTCTTGATCCCTTTAGGCTAAAGTACATTCTGCGGCCCTAGCATTTATTAGGCCTTTATAATGTACTTTGCTGGATTTATTATCTCCACCTCCATCTACTTCTGCTTGAAGAGAACAGTCCTAAAATTGCCCTTAAAAGAAGACAATCACAATTCTTAAAATAGAGCATCCTTTCACAGCAAATCAAAAGTAGAGAACAATAGTGAGGGGGCTGTCTTTCCAACCTTACTGTGTGAAGTTTTCCTGCTGGAAGCTTTAAATGAAATAAAAATCAGCCTTTACAATGAGCCTTTACAGATAATAGCATTGGACAAGGACTTTGTTGGGTTGCCTCCTTTTAACTTCTCTTACTAGGCTAAATGAAGAAATAGTTTGATTGAAGGAGAACTAACTTTATCCAGGTTACAAGATAGAGAACCACATCTAACAGTCATAGCAGAAGGCAGCAGTGAAATATAGTCTGAATTATTTTCTTAGATCTTCATGTGGTCTCTTGTGGCTAAGTGAATGCATCACTTTCTTGCATGCCTCTATAACCGAGATGACTAGCACGGAAAAGAATCATGGGTCATTCTCTAACTTACTTATTCTCATCACTGGCTTTTGTCCTGAAAGATTTCTCGGGGTTTAACTGAAGATTCTCAAGTTCGGTAATGAAGTGGTGAACAAGAGGTCTGAGACTCTCTGAAAAAAGAAAACAATAGCTATTCAGGTGCAGGTATAGTATTTACATATCTAAGAATGTCAAATCTAATAACAGTTCTCTGGAAAGAGACATAAAAAATATTACTCTAAATTTTGTTCTTAATTTAGGACAGTAAAAACGTAATACATAGGAAATGACGGATTCCTCTAGAGGCTTATTCTGTGCTCACTGTCACTCTCTCTAGTGCTGAAAGAATTAAAGAAACTAAGCTTCCACTCTTGGAAATACTGGAATTGAAATGGTTTGCCCTGAAGCTCCTCAAAAATTACACATTCTGAAAAAAAGTCTTAGATTCATTCTTCTCTCAGTGACAGAGCATAAGTCAGAAACACCTATGCTGATGTTAAGGCCTGCTCCTCTCTCCCTGAGCTGAGCAACTAGAGTCAACAGAGAATGAGAGGTAAGGCACGGCAAGATCAGGAAATGAGCAGATGTGTCATATGCACTATGATAGCCACATAAAATAAGTTACTGATCCTTTCTATAAGACACCCTTATGTAGCTCCAGTGGTAAAGGCATGGAGAGACTGCAAACCAGCATCCCAGCAGTTACACACTATTATTCAGGAAAACTGGTTATTTTTAGGCAGAAACACAATTAGAATGGGTAACTGCCACCGAGCCCTGACTAGCATATTGAGAACACACTAGAGTACTCCTGAGAGTGTTGGGAGTTCTGCACAGTTAGGTTAAATGATGTCTGAAGTCCCAACAAGCTGGTTCTTAGTGATTCAAATGCTGGCAAACTGTTCCCCTTAGAATTAGTTGCAGAAGCTCCAGAATTTACAGTCATTTTGCTTTCAGGCTACAGATAAATTTTATATCTGAAAACTGTTTTCTTCTCTCAAGATTCCTCCTCAGAAATTCAAATGTCTTTGAATGGATGGGAAGTTCACTTGTTTGTGACATTCCTGGTGACAAATTCAGAGACAGGTAAGCAAAAGTTAACAATGGAGATTCGTTCATTGAAGGGATCAGTACAAGGACAGAAATCTGGCTATGTACAGGAGCCAATATAAATTTAATCATCAATTCCAAAGGATGTGGCTTTTATCCAATGTCTGTACCCCACCTAATTCCCAGATAAATACTCAAAGGGAATTAAATGCTTCATAAACCTCATAGTCTGTCTAATAACAGGAAATTCATTCAGAAAGAAGCATGTCTTAGTGCCTGGTGGCAGATGTGGCAAAGGACTGTTTTGTTAGTGCAGGAAATTTCTAGAGCTTTACTAGTTTCCTTCTCTGCTGTACATACCTTTCGGTTCAATATAATGACCAAATTTGCATCCAAACAAGTTTGAATATTCTTGAATTTTCCGTTCTTCAGTGTTACTGTATTCCACTGAGGTCTCATCTTGCACCATGACACATTTATTACCAGATGATAATTGAAAAATAGAAGAAATGGCTTGGAGAGTAAATGGAAGAGAGGCAGATAATTTTAGGATTCAATTTTCTCTGCATTTTTTACTGGTAGGCATAGCATAATACTGCAATAGAATCCAATCAGAAGTTCTCTCCTGTACTTGTCACATTTCAGTGAGCTAACAGTGGCATGTCAAAACAGCTACAAATCTGGAAGACTTGTTTTTGCTGAAATTAAAAATAGGACAATGAAAACTATGAAGAACAAATATAAAGAGAATGCAAAAAACAATTGTTAAACAAGTAAAGGATTTCAATTATGCTTACTGCCACCTTAATTTGCTTTTCTTCTTGTATAGCACAATCCTCAATATCATATTATACACAATTAATTCAACTGCTGTAATGAAATTAAATACATTTGTATAATTTGGCAGGAAACAGTAGCATTAATATTGCCTATGATTTCGCAAACAGATAATAAAGCCTAAACCTAGTTAAGGAAACTCGATAAAATCTTTATATGGTATCACTGAGCTATGTAAGCAAGATGTTATTTGCATGGACCAGAGCGAATTAGAGGAGCATGGTACAAACAAACAGAAGCCCAACAATGTGTATGTGGTGTTAATTTACAATTCCCCACAGAGAATATGTAAGAAAATCCATTAAGATTTGCTTACTTCTATCACAGTGGATTTCACAGCAAGCTCCATTTCGCTACCTTTTTCTTAAGATTTTGGAATAAACTTGCCTGAGCTTTGCATTCCAGGCCAGAAGAATCTGTGCTTAGAGTGAGATTTGCAGCCCTGGAAGAAAGAGGACTTTAATTCAAGATTTATCTGGGCAAGGCCAGGCTGCTCTGGGAGCTGACGGGCACTCTGAGTAGTCAGACAGTATGCAAAGATTCTCTGTAATACCCTTTGCCTCATACTGCTGTCCAAAATCGTAACTGTGGGATGGGACCCTAAGCCTGCCCCTCCCCTTCTCTGCTCTGCTCTCAACGTACCTTTACTCCATTCTAGCACTGGATGTGTCGTGCCTCTCATAGCCGAACCATAGCAAGAGTCTAGACTTCTAGGACTTCTTCATATATTTGCAACCCTTATGAATCATAGTAGAGGCACTGAAAAATTCCATCCATTTTCAGTATTGATTTTATGTATTTTACTATGTATATTTTCCTCATATACAGAATCAAGATACAGGCACTTTGATCGTGGGATCATGTGACCTAGAAATGCAAACATATTATGATTTCAAGAAAGGAAAGGCCATCATCTAGAAATCCAGCTTGGGATGTTTGCCAGCCATGTCTTAGCCCAGCATTCCCTATGCTCATCTATTCTTCATTTTCCTTGCCTATAATTCTACCTATGATCTCTCTTGTAAACATTTATGAGCAGACATTTCAGAAGCTTCATATTTTCCTTAACAAACAGTTTATATCATCTTTGTGAAGAGTACTACAGAACGATGCAACATCATGCATTAATATTTAAAACTGAATGAAATAACACCTCAACAAGGATAAAATTTTCTCAGTTTGCTAGCTGTCTTAAATTCATTTGCAAAATGAATTAGAACAAGGAAACCACTGGGATAAAATTTCCTTGCATTTCTATGAATTGACAGCAAATTCATTTTTAGAATAAATATTTGCATAAATGTCACTTCTTTCCTTCTGAAAGGGCACCTGTTTTTTCAAACTATAAATCTCAAGTTCATTAGATAATTAGATGTTCTGGACGGATCTCCCAATCAAGAAAGAAAATCAACGCCACATGAAATATTTTTTTGAAAAAAATTCAGTAGAATCGGAAAACGTGGAAATTGAATATTCTGTTATTGCTGTTACAAGCAAACACCAGTTTCAAAGGCAGCGTTACAGAAGCAGTGAACAAAAATAAAATTCAACAATTAGCATAAAATGCAATTCGAGAACTAAAAGAAGTTTGAGGTCCAAATCCTGTACCAGGCTATGCATGCTGTCTATCCGGGAGCCTCTGTTCGCACATTGCTGGAACTGCCTTACCTTGGATTCCCTTCTGGAGCCATAGGGATTGTATACAGTAAGGAGCAATACTATCATTCAAGAGTTCAGGGAGACCTTCTCGTGGCCAGCCAAACCAAAACAATACCTTACACCATACATCTGGCTGTACGTCTGCATTCCCCCTGCTGAGTTAGCATAAACTTGCACCTTTTTTTATGTATCTGCATTTGCTTTTATTCCATGTCTAGAAGGAGAGGCTCACTCATGGTTTGCATTCTCTTGCCTTGTAAATTTGTTGCATCCAGTTTTCTTGATCTCCCATCAAAGCTCCCAGTGTTTCAGGGCCTGTTCCAGGAAGGGTCTGATACTGTTTTGCAGAGGCACTGAGAACACTTATGGTGATGGACATACATTTTCAGAATGTGGACCTGCCAGATATTTCTTGCACACCTTGCCAGCCTTAACCCACTCCCCTCAACTATTTGTATATTTTTCCTCTGATTATTTTTAACAACAATTTTTCTTTTCACCTCCCTTAGGGTCCAGCAGGATCACTAAACCACAATTTACAGTTTCTGCAAACCCAAGGCACTTTCTTCCACTCTCGCTTAGCTGCTTTGGGATTTGCAACTTATTGCCTCCTTTTTTATTTTCTTACAAAAAGCGATGTATTCCTTAGATATCGGCCTACATAAAACACTTTTTATAGACCTGGTGTCAGCATACAGTTTTTTAGAAGACATTAAAATCTGGCTTGGAAACTAAAATACTTAAAATATAGGCTTGATTTTTAAAACAGGAAGAAAGCATCAGTCCTTATTTTGAAAAGAAAGTCAGCTCAAATCAACAAAGCAGTCTTGCAAGTTCAGACAGCTTTGCGCTGCCCCACCCCCCCGACCCGCCCCCCCAAACCCCCCAAAACTAAAACCCTCATCTAATCTTTTTTACTTTTGAAGAACTGAGCAAAGATCCCGCACAGAAGTTGACAAGACCTGTATAGATTGGAGAGAATCAAAGTATGTATGTATACTTTTATAACGTTGCTCGTCCTTATCTGTACAACAGTATATTCCAGAAGTCTCAGATACAGTTCTTGCTGCTGTAAAAACCCAGGGGATAGTCCCCGTCCCCTTGAAGCTACAATCTAACTGGATAAAACAAATAAATTACAGAAAGGGACGCAGAACTTTAGGGTGACGAAACCGCTTATACAATATCATGTAGTATGACGATGGCATAATCAAGAACAAAACTGAGATTACCTGAATCCCACTTGAGCCAGTGCCCTGTTCAGTGGGCAATCCTACCCTCACACTTCATCCAGCCTCACTGGGTTTAGCACTGCTTCATACACAGTTGTAACAGACAAGGAGACTGCAACTTCCGTGTTCACTCCTCCATGATTTAACTGAAAAGAAAGGAGGTACCCTTATCTTAACATCGTTTTACTGAGTTACACTTCAATACATCTGATATTAAGTGCCACAAGACGTCAATAAGATGTGACAAATATATTGTGAGTCTAAGACACAAGACTGTTCTCTATGTCTTCCTTATTACTGTTATGCATAAGGATGCAAATAGTTGCTGACACTAGGTTACACATGGGTGATACTAGTAAAATCATGTCAAGGTAAATTTGGTTAAGTGAGAATGACCTAACCTGGTTTATAGATTCCGTTGACAAACCATGGTTTTCCTGGGAGTGGAAATATTATTTATTTCTGTCACCACATTCTGACTCTTGTATTACGTGGGCTCCATTACAGTATTCTTTACATGATTTTAGTGTCTAGAAGGTCCAGTCAGGTCTTCTCTGTGACAAGGATAGTAAAAGACTCCTGCCAAGAAGTGTTTGTTGCTGAAATACTCAAGTGAGGCAAAGGGAGGTTAAAACAAATAGATTTTCACGTTCTACAGTCAAAGACACACTGACATCTTCATGCATGATTTCTTCATCTGCTCAAATAACTCTGGAAAACTTTTTCACCGTGACTGCCATGCAAGGTTCAATTTGTAACTGGTCTTGCTCTCTTTATTTTTCCACCCTTTGCATCAGCTCTGAGTTCTCTCTCTTGCAGCCCCACAATGTTTCCTCCACTCAGTGCAGCACAGATAGGAACTAATACATGCCCTAGCCTGGCAAAAACACAACTGGGCATGTTTTATTATTACCAAATAAACTTGTTTCCAGATTCTGTTCCACTATACAATTTTTAATGAGACCAAGCCATGCTGTAATGTATTTTATGTTTAAAATTTAAAGTATGGGAAATAAATAACTAGTATTGAACAGAATTATTGAACACAGCTATAGAAGAATTTCATTTGAAGGGGACTCCGGAGGTCTCTAATCCAGCCTCCCTCCCAAAGCAGGGCCAACTAGGTCATGGTGCTCAGGTCACTGTACAGTCAAGTTCTGAGTACCTCCAAGTATAATTACTCCTCTCTGAACCCCTGCTCTGACAGTTTGAACCCATGACAGAGATCAAGCATTTGACCCATATCTGAATACCCTCACGATGATTAAATTTTATCTTGTGCAATTGGAGTGTTTCATACTGCAGCTCGTGCCCACTGCTTGTGAATTAATGGAAGAAGAAAAGAGAACTGCAATGGCAGCTTTATTTGACAAGGAGTCTGTATTACATAAAATAACCTGGAAAAGCACTAAAAGGGGTTGAGTGACTTACTTTGCTGTGCCAACATTCAGATAGTTAAAAATAAGGAACTCCATCATTTGCCAAAAAAAAAAAAAATCTTACAGCCGGACTTATTTCATGCAGCAATAAGAAAAGAGTAATGAAAATATGGTTTACCCCTTTTTCTATGGCATGGGGTGAACTAGTAATTTGTGTGGATAGTATCATCGAATTATAGAATTCTATAGGTTGGAAGATCATTGAGTCCAGCCATTAACCTAACACTGTCAAGTCTACCTCTAAACCATGTCCCTTGGCACAACACCTCCAAGTCTCTTAAACTCCTCCAGGGTTGGGGATTCCACCAGTGCCCTGGGCATCCTGTTCCAGGACTTCACAACTTTTTTGGCAAAGAAATTTTTCTTCACATCCAATCTAAATCTTCCCTGACACAACTTAAGGCTGTTCCCTCTTGTCCTATTGCTTGTTATTTGGGAAAAGAAGCTGATCCCCACCTTGCTACAACTTCCTTTCAGGTAGTGAGAGAGGTGAGAGAGTGAGAAGGTCTCCCTTGAGCCTCTTTTGTCCTCCAGGCTAAACAATCCCAGTTCCCTCAGCCGTTCCTCAGAGGATTTGAGCTCTAGACCCTTCACCAGCTTCATTGCTCTTCTCTGGAATGTTGTTCTTGTAGTGAGGGGCCCAAAACTGGACACAGGATTCAAGGTGCACCCTCACCAGTACTGAGTACAGGGAGACAGTCACTGCTCTCGTCCTAGCTAGCCACGCTATTGCTGACACAAGCCAGGATGCCATTGGCCTTCTCGGCCACCTGGGCACACTGCTGGCTCATATTCAGCCATTGTCAAAGAACACCTCCAGGTCATTTTCTGCCACCCTCTCTGCTTGCCTTCAGAATGGGCAGTAGGACTCATAATAATCACTAGCAAGAACTTCCAGAAAAAAATTACAAATGCCTTATGTCCCCATGACAGCCCGTGAGTGACACATATGGAGCAAAGCGGAACAGCAAATCCCTCCCATCACATTCATTGTAGACCTCTGAACTTTTAACAATAATAGATTTGGCAGAAAATGCTGGCCACTGCTGGTGCACTAGCTGTCAATATATCCTTAATAGAAATGACTAAAATGGCAGCTGAGCCCATCCCTGCTACCACAGAGAACTATGCACACCAGCAACAAAAAACTGCTGTAAAAAGTAAGTGTGTTTGGTGATACATATTGTAAATAAGAGGTTTAGTGGCAGCTGTCAGATTACCTCTTGTGAAGTTGCTCCTTTACATTTATATCACTGCAATCACAAAAACTGTAATTAAATGACATGTAAATTACTGTTTCCATTTCTAATGTAACATTGGTTTTAAAACAATGTATCAATATGGAGCAACAAAGAAAATGGCTGTTTTCAAAACAGCAGAGAAGAGATTTTATTCTATGATACATGTGTGTTTTCCAGCATGATTTTTCTTTTAATGACGCCTCATAGCAAAATAGTCCACTCTACTTACTGATCATGTTAAGCTGTTGCCATGGAAATATGAAGACCCTACTTACACTGATGTTAACTCTTAAAGCACAGCTTTACACTTCTTTAATACAAATTTTTGTTTTAAAAGGAGAGCTCTTGGCAAAGCAGAATTCGGTTACTTTTTCCTGCGATCTAGCACAGTAGCTTCATAAGTAAGATGAATGATTAGGGCTTGTTTTGGGGTGTTGCAAAGACCTTGATGGCCAGCCATATGAAAATATCACACACGTACACCATTTCCCTCTGAAGAGAGAATTATGGAAAAATTGTCACACAGCTCCACAGACAATGGAAGTAGTACTCAATTAGTCAAGTTCATTAAGAAAGAGGGGAAATGTAGAGATCACTAAACACTGCTATAGCTTTGCCTAGCACCCAAATCCTAGGAGCAAATAAAATTAATATTTTTTCTCCTTTCCACTTCTGTAGTTTCTTTTAGAAACAAAGATTTTAGGAAAAACCAGGTTGGAAACACTGCTTATATTTTCTTTTCTTTTTCCTTTTTTTTTTTTTAAAGAGGATTATAGTCATTCAGGGTATTGAAAACAAGACCAGTGGCTTGGAGAAGCAGGTGCAGATCAGCTGTAAATGGCTGCCTTCAAGTTAAGAAAATCAAAGACAACCAGGCTGTGATTCTAGCTACATCACCTTCTGCCATATTGCTGGCTACAGAATTTGGTATCTCTAACCCAGCTGACTGCTACATCCAACACAGATATTTGATCTCGAGTTAGAATGGCAAGGTAGCTAAAGAAATGCTGCAAGTCAGACAACTTTTCTATTTAAATGACCAAGACATGTACTCATCTTATCTTTTTCTGTAGCTCCTGCTTATATCCAGAAGAGTATTTCTGAAAAAATAATTCTCTTACATGTAAATGCAAATACAATGAGTTGTGAGGAAATCTGTTCCAGATGTCCAGTTACACAGCTGGAGAACCATCTGATTCTCAAACACAGCTGTAAAAAGATAGAGTAACTGCATTCAATTCTTGGTAAGACATCCTGATCTATATAGGTAATATTATTATGAACAATAGTAATTGCCCAAATATTACGAAGAATAATAATCTGCCTTCATCAGGCAGATGCCTACTTCCTACGCATTGACAACATGAGGAAAATGGCTTTGTATTCCTGGTGTCTTTAATAATTTAATGCTTTTGCTGGCTGTGAGGTAAACACATGCTCATACTATTTCATTTAAACTTGTACTAACCAAATACCCAGATAATTCTGAAAATATGCGTCTGCTTTGTGATTTATAACTGAATTACATACTTACTGTATGTAGCAGGTATAAATCAACATGGTGGGTCTCCTGATGTTCAGATAATTTGTTTTACTATCTCTATTTCCCT
>NW_010419254.1:54793-59119 GCF_000710305.1 Buceros rhinoceros silvestris
TTCCCTACAATGTTGATTTAGATGGCTCTAAAAGATTAAATGAAATACAGCCTAGGCGAGTAGTTTCTATAACATACATCAACTCCTTATACATGGTAAGAAGCCTAAATCTTAAGTCTACACTTTTTTCCTGTGATAAATGCATTGCATTTTTCTTCAGCAGTGACATAACGCAGGCTAGACCTCTTTCTTCCTGCAAAGAAACTCAAGTACTTCTGACTTGGTGTTGGCTATCTTTAAAAAACAGCAATACATAGCGGGGTTGACAGCTGCACTGTGCCTTCACTATGATTGATGTCATCAATAGTCTAAACACAGCACTTGGGGCCAGAAATCCTCCTGTGGACTGTAAACCTGGATTTGTCACTAACTCTCCTTGAGGCCAGAGGCAAGAGATGTGTATGTCTTTACAGCCCCCAGAGTAAGATAAGGGTCGATTACTTTGCTCAAGTAGGTAGATGTTTTGATGACTAAATAATTGTCTCAATAAATGTCAAGTATCCTTATAACATCTCCCTACTTAGCGTATATCAGTTGAAGGTGACAAGCTTTGAAGTCACTCCCTGAAGAAAGGCCTACATTTGTCAATGTTTGTTGGCTGCACGCAAGCCCATTTCAAAACCTGGTGAACCGCTTTTTTTTTTATTATTTTCATTTTTATTAGGTATTTATATTGCCAGGTTTATTCCTTTACTACTACTATCTTTCAGATGAATCCTCCTTCTCTTTTCCAAGACAGAAGAATTCTACTGCTTCCATTAAAGGTGAGTGACAGAAGCTCGGAAAGGCTGAACTACCCATGCAAAGTCATTACGAAATCTGCCAAATCAAGGGCAGGAACTCAGATACTACAAAAATTAGTCCAATTTATCAACCAGTTGTTAGATGTCATTCCTTTCCTGTCATCTCCTGAAACCACCACGTAAGTATTTGATAAATACAGGAAGGCTGTCACAGGAAGGATAAGACTGCAATTGACATACAACTATTGGAACTAAGTGTCAGAGCAATATTAAGAACTAAAAGATGCAGTTGTTTCTCAGCTGCTTTGCAACATTGTCGAGACTCACTGAGTGGGCTTCTTAAATGTGCCTCTGAAAAGCAGTCTTATTTCTGCACCATGAGCTTTTCTCATCGCTTGAAAATAAATATAAATCACCTGACCTATCACTACATTAGAACTTCAATTTCCCTGAAAATCCTATCCCACATGATTAGATTTTATTTAGCAATTGGTCTAGGGATGCCCAGCTCAGCTCTGTGGTGAATGACTGGGTGTTTGGCTACATGTCTGCAATTACTACTTGACTGAGGAGAGCTCTGTCCCTTCCCTCTCACTGGGACAAATGCCAACAGTCAGGACATAGCTGGGCAAATCAAGCACTCCATCAGCTGCTGCCCTTGAGTCTCTGGAGCCCACATGGCAGATGCAGTCAGTCACCATACTGACCAGCTGCATCAGATGCTGATGGCACAGGAAAGCAACAACACATGCAGCTCCAACGATGGGAGGTTAGCCATAGCTCTCCACCTGGACTGCAGAAGGGGCCAAAAGAAGTGGCAAGAGATGATGGTAAGAAGAACAGGGGATGATATTAAGGCTACTCCTCAATGAAATCTGCATTGTTTTATTCAAAAGCTTCTAGCAAATGTGGAAATTAATTGCTTAACAAAGAGACAAAATTTAAACTAAAAAAATCGAAACCTGATGCTCTTAAAATGTCATTAGAACAGGATGCTATATGAAGACCGTATTATTTAATTTTGTTTGGGAGAAGTAATGCAAAAATAAGGATTTATCAGACTCCTATGTAATCTTACAAGAAGGGTTATTTATGGCAGAGGATCCCCTAACATTTTAGATTTCATTGTAAATTCAGTTTATATGAACAAGAAGATAACACAAATCCTTTTAAATATATTTAATTAACAAAAAATAACCTACTCCAAAATCTCATTTTGAAAATAGACCCTGCAGCAACTCCAGCATACAAATCAATTACACATCTATTCCTTAAGATTTAGTCTAGATGCCAAGTGAAAATCAATGTGATTATTTGACTTTATTATAGGACAACACCACCTTTATGAAAGTGCATAATCAAGTGTGTTCCACTGAAATTTTGACATTACTTGTACTTTCAGAGTCAAAATAGGCAAAACCAATATATCTGAATAGCATCCCATTATCAAAGACTTATACCAAATTCAATGCAAATAAGTGAAATTAAAGATACATAGTGTCACATAATCCTAAAACAATGTAGGTTGGCGGGCAGTGTAAATGAAAGCTCACTGCATTGTTTGCTCCCTGCATGACTGAAACATGATCAAAATCTATATGGGAAAGTGTCCGAATTTATCAGAAAGAACAGACAGCACACTTCCAGTCTGCACCTCCTCACGTACAGCTACCACTGTGTTTTGACTGAAGTGAGGAAAGGCCTTTCGGGTCAATTTTTTTCGGAAGCAGAAAATACAGTTATCATGATATAAGAACAAGACTTTGCATAATCTTTGGGTCTAGAAATGTCTTCATTAAGAAAAAAGTATTTTCATATGTGTTTCCAGAATGCATACAGGTTTCTGGAATTGCAGGCCTGGAGAGATATTCAGGGTATTTTATTTTAGAAAGAAGTGGTGGAATATACTTTGAAGGAACATTAAAACTGAAGATTTTGCGGAAAGGACATAATTAAGCATGCTAGCAGTAAGATAATAGGGGTAGAAAAGCAGAAAGGTACACATATCTGCTGTTCTTTATTTTCCAACACACTATTTTCAAAATGCAATGCAAGTGAATGATGCAAGACATGCCTTTCTCCTCACCTGCGCTTATCAGCTGCCAACATTTCAAATTGCATTGCTCTTACGGAGTGAAACTTCCCCTGTTCTTATACTGACTGAAGCTTATCTACAACACCAAGACACAATGGGTCTACTTTGAAGATGCAGATCCTCCTCTAACATTTCTTAATTCTGTTGGATTTAAGTCAAACCCTCAGGGTATCTTAACTCCTGGGGTGAGCACCTGTTTTTAACAGGCTCATCAAGGACAAAAAGCACTCCTTCAGCATCAGCAGCCTGCTACATGAACTGCGTAAAAGGTTGATATTGTTGTAGTGTGTTTAAACAAAAAGGCTGAGTTTGGAAAGGCTTTTAGGGAGAACTGACCACGGCAGCCAGCTTCTGAATGTAGGGTAGAATGTGCTCTGCACGTTAACAGAACTTGGTGCAATCTTTAGGCTACCAACCCCTCAGTCAAAAGTGAAGGGGAGATTAGCTCAAGAAGTGCATGAGCAGCCTCGGCTTCAGCAGGCGATCCACTCCGAAGCCCTCTCCCATTAAACGTCTTTCTGGGTCAGAACAGCAAGAAGGAGGTTAAGGACCAGGCCCCTGTTGCCTGAACTGTATTTTACCAGGATTCTGCTTTTAGAGCTTTTCACGCTGTGATTATTGAGAGGCAGTCTGAAAAGGCAATGCTTCTGCTTAAAAATCTAGCCTTTTTTTTTTTTGTGATGTCCAAGCTACAACCTGCAGGGCAGGTCCACAGGGGATAGAAACTGCAGAAGCACTCATCTTACCACAAAGAGGTGAGTACCAATCTGGATAATCCCAGGAAAGGAATCAGATACTGTCTGTCATTTACACTTGGAAGCAGAAAAAGCAGCTTGAATATGTAGCTTGGGCTCTGGATTTCTTATCCAGTTTACCCAAGGCTTTCAAAGTACAGCAGGGCTTAGTTGGCTCGGCATTGCCTCATCTCCTTGGCATCTGGCAAATGCTAACACAGGCGATGTCCCTCTTTGGCACTGCCCACTAGGATTTCAGGTTAAGTGTACCTGAGGTAAATTTCCAAAAGCTGATACCATATTACAGCAAGTAAAGCCTATGCTGTGTAATTGCTGCACAGAGAGCTAAAAGCTGTGCTGTTTTCAAAGATCTTTGACACACTGGATGAAAGAACTTCCATAATTACAAATCAGAATTATTTAAAGATGTGAAATACAATAGATTTTTCTGGCTGCTGTTTTTAATTCAGGCATACGGTCTTTTCTCTGCTTGCTCTCTGTCACACGCCAGCTAGAACTGTATACCGCTGGAACTGAACACAGCAGTTCAGCACAGAAAAACAGCAAAACCGCCTCAAACAACAGAAGAAATTGTTTATTTTGCATGGCAAATCAATAATGGGTAAAATGGCCCTTCTTACCCTCTCCTTTTAACTTGGGCAAGAACTGTATCTGCAGAATGAACTGACATTTCTCATGCATTTGCCTTTTTGCCCTGTTAATTTGATTGATGTAATGCATCCTTCTCTTTCCC
>NW_010419254.1:59216-61504 GCF_000710305.1 Buceros rhinoceros silvestris
TTCCCTTTGTAGCTGAAAATTATTGCAAAAATACATCAAAGCTGATGCACTCTCAGTTAATCAGAGCAGATTTCTGCATATAACCTTCCTGACAATACCATGTTTGCACTCTCTGCAAACTTTTAGTGTTGGAAATGTAGGCACAGTCAAATTAAAATTTAATTATTCACTCAATCTATTAGGATGAAACTCAGCTTAGTGCAGAGGACCTTCATAAGAATGCCTGTGCCATTTCAGTAGTGCTTTACATGTAGAAGTGGATTTGACCAGACAAACCTACCCTGAACAGAGGCTTTCTGCGCAATGGAAGCCACAGTTGTTTTACCTGCATCTCTAAGGCTGAAAGTGCCGTTCTAGTGCAGATCACCTAGTGCACAAAATGGAGCATCAGCTACCACAAGGTCTATGTCTTAAGTCTCCATGTAAGTGTAACGGTCAAAAGCTCACACTGGGAACTCAGGCTACTGACATAAAATACCTGTCCCTGCATATTTCTCCTTCCTGCCTGCAAACACATTCTGCTTGCTTCTGCATTCTCTTAAAGGCAACTTCCATTACCTCTTTTTCAGTGCCAAACTTCAATCAGACTTGATATCACAACGTAAATGAGAATATCCTGATTTTAACAACAACAGTAAAAAACTTCTGAGGTTTTGAAAAAGACAGACATGTTTCTTTTACTGGGGTTTCAAACTACTTCTAGTCTTTTGGAAGGTCTTTTGGAGATCTTCTCTTTCCTTATATCTGATTTTTAACAACTTACTCTGTTACAGCTCTCAGCTTTAGGATAGTGCGGCACAAGGGACTGATGACCCGTTATCAGCCTGCTAAGAACAGTAACATTTCCCAAGTGATGCTGCTGTCAAAAATGGCTAACAGATAATGTAACAGTGGATTGAGCACTGTTTGTATGACTTCAGGCCTGATGGCTTTTTTAATTCATGAGTCTTAAACTGCTATATTTCTGTGAAAGTCCATGCAATATCACCAGCATTAAACTAGTTCAATAGAGTGGAGAATTGGGCCCTTAGAGTTAAATTCAACATGGAAGAACTAGGTGAAGCTTTCTAAGAGATGGAGAGTGACTGTGACAACTCCTAACACTCTTGCAAGACTGTTTGAACATCAACATTTATTATTTCTCAGACTTTGTCATCTCCCTTCAGATACATTTGCCATGATATTCCCTAAAGCTATTGACCAAATGTTACGGTATTAGATTCTACAAAACACGCAGTAAGAATAGAGGAAGTCTCTGTGTGATCAGATAGATCAGCTGTTACAGTTTACTGGATGGAGCAAGCAGATGGTTCTAACACGACGCACAGAGGTTTCATCTCGGTACTTTATGAATCTCCACTTGTCCACACAAATCTGCTAAGTTTCACACTCGAGTAGCAAAGTATCTTTGTTATAGCAAAGCTGACTGTATCAATAAAACATACCAGTGTTTTAATTAGAAATGATCAGCACTAACCCTCAGTTACCTCTACTCCTGACTATAGCCTCAATGCAATGAGTGTAGTATAGGGGCAATGGGAAAGGCAGGAAAACCGATACTGTTGATTTCAAACAACATGTGCTGCAGGTAATATCTCAGATTATTACAATTGAAAGAATATTGTGAAATGAAATGTATTTCATGACTGACCTTTTATTCTTTAAATTTGCTTTGTTTTGATTCGGTTTTAAGTATTTCATATGTCATTGGTCTTTCTCATATTGTATCTGTAGATTTTTGTTTTATGATGGAGTTTTCATTGTGGTTGTATTCAACAACAGTTATTTTGTGCCAAGTGATAACACTAAAGCAAAGAACTAGGAACTGGTTTAGTTCTATTCCCAGCAATTCTGCAGTAATTCTTAGAGATTCATAAAATACCAGGCATGTTTTGCCAGAGTACTGAACCCTAAGCAAGATGTAATAGAAATAACTTCTGTTCTTGATCCTGTTTGACAACATCAGAGTGACTTTTAAGTTAACATGCTAAAAAGGAAGGATGCAGTATGTTCAGCATAGAAATATAGGCACACCTTGTCAAAGACATGCAGTTTCTTCAGTGCTTGGTAGCTGGTTGGCCTGCCCTTAACTTTGTGAATTTGCAAAAATTTTTAGGGACTAAATCTGAAAAATACCCACTAAATATTATGTACTATCTTGGAAATTTGATTCATTCAACACAGTGTCAGCCAGGCTTATGGGCTCCTGAAAATTAAGAGTTAAGGGTCTCAAGTTGAGCATACAGAAATAATCCTTAACCTGAAGCAGGTACTTAAAAACATTCCTG
>NW_010419254.1:61611-80479 GCF_000710305.1 Buceros rhinoceros silvestris
CCTGGATTCATCAGTCCTCTAAGTGATGAATGTGAACACTGCATGAAGGCTTCACACACAAGTGTTCAGAACATGCTAGGACTATTCTAGTTGGAAGCAGTAAACTTGCACAATGTCATTTTAGTGGCACAGCAGGGTGTCTTGTATCCTTTCCTGCTAATATTACTCCTTTCCTTTAAAATTAAACAGAAAACAAATATAAAAGTGTTGAATAAACATTAAAACAAAGATTAATTTTAGGATTCTCTGACTTTCTGTCAAAAGTGTATTCATATGTATTCAAATACCATCTGATAAATAACTTAACTGGAAATTAACAGCAACAAAAAACAAAAGGAATGGGGAAAATAAAGATACCTGGAAAGATTTCAGCAAAGATCTAACTCTTGGAGTGTTTCCAAGCAGCAGCCTTGATTTTGATTAATATTATAATACAGCACCTCATAAATATCCATGAAGCAGTTTATTAGAGATGGTTGTAAATACTTAAAATCTTGTCTTGCAACCCATCAGATTTCAGAAAAAAAGGCAGTTGAGAACATCAAAAGGTGAAAATAAGAAGAATTTTTAGAAGATGTTTTCTTCCTCTTAAATATTACAATATATCGGTCCAAAAACCATCATCCTGGAGAGTGGAAATACTATTGGAAAAGGTGTGTATTGCTTTATCAGCACAAGTAGCAGAAATATTTTGAGAGAGAGAGACTGCTGGGGGAAAAATAACCCCACAAAAATACGAGATGGGGAATGAACAAAAATTACTTTTACTACAACCTCTTCTTATTTCAGAAACTAAACAAAATAACTACTCATAAGAAAATGAAGTTCGTATGCCTGTAAAAGAGGGTGGAAACTAGAGTGCTGAGAAAGGAACCAGTGAAATACTGGGGCATAAGGAATTTACTTTTGAAGTCTCTTTATCTTTTAGGACTGATTTTATACATAAGTATCTTGTGATTGTAGAACAAAATAACTTTAGTTTAATCTCTGTTATATTTTAAGTTTTAGTCATCTATCCTTCAAGTTCTTGTCTTACATCAAGGATTTGTATGTTCCTATACAAGGCCATTCCAGGTAGCACTTTTGCTGGTTTTCTACATTTTTGTTCCTTACAGTGGATTTTAGCTTATGAATTCTGTAAGACAGAAAATTGAAGAGGTGGTGAGCAACAGGAAGAGAAAAATATTCTAAAATGTGGCATTAACACAGTGCTACAGCTTTGACTAAGACATTAGCCTCTGAAGGTAGAAGACACCATTGTCTACTTGATTCTACATCTTCTGTGGGAAGGATCACAGTGGGGACACTTAGGATAGAGCTCTCCCACAGGAAATGTATTATGAGCACAGACTGAAACATCTGTCTTGAGTCACTGTTATAAATGGGAAATGGTAGAAGTCATGATAGACCACAAACTACCTATAGTAAGGCCAAGCTGTGACTGCTATTCAAGGTCAGCTCCTGTCTGAGCTGCTCCCTGTAGATGGGTTGAAATCACAGTGCAGATTCAGTAAAGAATGCCAACAGTTTCAGTCAGCCCAACAGTTTACTTTCAATTCCCACTCTCTTTGCTGTGATAAGAACTCCTCATGTAATCATCCCAGTGCTACAAGTCCCCTGTTTTTCTGACTGTGTGGCAGATACAGACCCCCAGGGAGTGGATGGCTCTCCCTGCCTACAGCCATGAGATATGGAAATATGATGTGACATGATAGGGTGTGTTCATCCCCCTGAATTGAAACTGGGGTCGCATATGCCTCTGGGAAGGACTGAAATAAAAGAATGCTAAAGGAAAACGATAGTGTGCTTACTCTGCCTTCCTTCTCACTTTCTAGCTTATGTCAAGTCCCTATGAAACCATTTGTCATATGTTACCAGTTCTCGATGCTGCCAAGGTAGAGCTGTTGTTATGCAGTAAAGATTACACAGAGAAGGATACTTTCTCCTCATGCAGAAAGTTTTGACTTGGAAACAATTTTGATCACAGTATTGCAGCTCAGAAACCAGACACTATCATTCTTCATTGTCAGGCACACTGTTTGTTCTATGTATTGCACAATACGCTTCCATTTCCATTCCACTGTGGGAACCTGTAGCATTTTGGAAGACATTTTTCTGCTTGGTTGTCATTTGGAATATGTGCATTTCCAACGTGTAGCTTTAAAGGCAAAATACAGAAGTTTATAAGATGCTCTTCTTCAAAACAAGAATTTTGGCGAGAATTAGGAGGCAGGCAAAAGGCTAAATACAAAGACAATGGGAAGATGAAAGAAAGAAAGACAGAAGGATAGATGATGGGAAAGGGAATAGCACACACTACCACAGAGACAATGTATTTTTTAGAAAAACTATAAGCTCTAGTAACATTCTCATTGCTGGGTTAAGACTGGAACCAGTGATGCTCCTGGAAGCAACTATATGCTGACTAAATTGCTGAACTCAATGTTATATACATCCTTTGTGTAAAAGCATTAGTGAGTCACATTGTAGTTGGCTGAAAACTATTTCTGTGCCTCAACTTCATACATACATGAGATCCAACTCTAAACTTTACCTTTGACTTCTAGGACCCTTAGTCTTCAGGCCCATAGGTACATACCTGGCTTCTTGGAAAGCCAGATCTCCTCAATTCCAATCACAGCACATCAGACTGGCAATGCTTTCTCTCACAGTGTACATGACCATGAACTGAAAGATACTTGCTTTCAGATTCTGTGGGTACAAATACAATAATGGGCTATTTACGGTATGATTCCCAATATGAGAATAATAAATACCTTTGTAATTAACTAACCATTATGTGTCATCATTGCACCATTTCCCATAAATGGCATAGTAACCTTTTGAGACCATTGAAACATGTGTTTACTTTACTTTCCCCATGCCCTTTTCTTTTTTTTTTTTTTTAATACTACACTTTTTCATTCGGATAAAAATGTATTTTTCCAACTTGTCAAATTTCAAGCTACTCCATTTTCAGGTGAAGTCTCCTTCACAACTAATAAAAATCCCTCAGGGAGATGAGCAGTAACCGAACACACTAGCTAAAGAGAAATGAACTACAAAAATATACTTGCTCACTAACCATTATGTGTCATCATTGCACCATTTCCCATAAATGGCATAGTAACCTTTTGAGACCATTGAAACATGTGTTTACTTTACTTTCCCCATGCCCTTTTCTTTTTTTTTTTTTTTTAATACTACACTTTTTCATTCGGATAAAAATGTATTTTTCCAACTTGTCAAATTTCAAGCTACTCCATTTTCAGGTGAAGTCTCCTTCACAACTAATAAAAATCCCTCAGGGAGATGAGCAGTAACCGAACACACTAGCTAAAGAGAAATGAACTACAAAAATATACTTGCTCAGTGTGGATGTGCAAGGAAATCATACGCGACTTTCTTCCTTCCATACAAACGTTATTTTCTATTGAATTGTATGATGCAGCTCTTCTCCTACCCTACATTCTTCCCCCAAGAGTAATCATTCATTTCCAACAGTACAGCTATTTTGATTGAGGTATTTTTTTCCTGCTCCTCACTGAATGTGCTTCATATAAGATGGTACACTAACTCACTGTTAAAAAGGAAAAAGGGGGAAGAGGTGATTTCTTATCTGGAAAGCTGACACACTTCTAACAGAATATTTAATATAGAAATACAGCATGAACTGTCATTTATTACAGAAGAAAACCCCAAAAGAATAAATTCTAAGCAACTATGGTAACTCTTTATCTGAAATTAAAGAACCAAAGCTAGGGAAATGATTCTGCAAACTCATCTTCATAGGCCCAATCTTACATGTGCTATCAAGACTTAATAAGTGCCATTTCACTGAACTTAAAATATTAAAATTTTCAAAGATGTAAGAAGTGCTGGTACAAACTGTATTTTGGCAATGTTAGAAGCTCTGTGATATTCTGAGCATTTAATTGATGAATTATTTTGAAGATACTGGGGTTGTAAAGAGTCAAAACCTGTAAAACTATGTCCACTTATGCAACTTTTAAATAAGAACATTGTTAACTGAATTCCTGAAGCACTAAAGTTTGTCAGTCCTGTCCTGGGAAACAGAAGCTCATTGCAGCTTATCCTTAAGGTCTGAAAATTCAGACTCTAAGCCAGCAAGCTGGGAAATGGCTTCTAAAGCTGTGAGTCCCCTTAGAGTGTTCTGCTACCAGTTACTTCCTGTTTAATTTAGAGATTGCAAATTCAAGCCCTTTTATTCATAAACCTGCAGTACAATTACATACCAGAAGAGAGAAATTTTCTCCAAGTAGCCTCTATGAGTCAGAAATACATTGCTTTAAAAAAAGTCAACACTACTTCTAGATAATTGATGTGATATAATGTAGGGATGAACAGTCTTAAGATGCATACCACGAAAATACATTCCTGTCTTAAAAGCTAGTTTAGCTCTTGGTACATGTCATGAGAAGCATTCATGGCTCTGTACACTGGGAAACCCCGAATAACGTGGAGATGTTTCTCTTACCCTCTCTTAAAACCGGGACTGGACAGTCCTATTCCAATGCTACACAGCCATGTTTATTTCCCAATAGCAAGAACCATTCCTTCAGCATAGCCATGAAGCTCTCAGATTTTTTATGGTAAAATACATAATACTGGATATGTTATCAGACGATACATTTAGCTAAAAGCTACCCTAGCAATTCTACCTCATAAAGTTGTCACCATCCACAAACATGTCTCATTCACAGCGTGACAAGATGGTGACAACCAGGTTTTGGTTCCAAGCTGGTTAGGCCTACTCCACCTATGATGACAGGATCGTCAGTGGAAGATCAATTGAGGAGCACGGTTAAATTTTCAGCACAATTGCTGTATCTCCTGGGGATAAGGCAAGAACTTCTGTTTTACAAGTGGTTACTCGTTATTCATTTTAAGGAATGAAAATCAGAACTAGCATAAGTTGAAAATATGTCCCCTTTTTCTATGAAACAATATTCAAAGAAAGATTTGGTATATGGCAGCTTGCTTCTCAGGACATGAGGGAATATTTCAGGAATGCATCTTTATTGGGGAACAGAAATATCTCAGCTAAGCATGATACAGGAAGAGTTAATTCGTGATTTTAGAGCATTGTCATCTAACAGACTGTTAAACAGTGAGAGAGAATTAAGTGACCTGAAAATGGCATAAACTAATTGCAGAGTCTTGAAAAAATAACGGTAACGTGGAGGTTCATGAAATGTGCATGAACTGTATCACATATTCATGCCCTATTACTGTGAATTCTGAAGTGTCTCACTGTTGAAGATAATAGACCTTGATTCAATTCAGTCTGATGTAGGATGAATTTCACGTGCTAATTAGTAAAGCATTTCTTAATGATTAGGAAAAAGTAGATAACATCTGATTGAAAACCTAACTGTCAGAGATAAAACGATACAACACAGGGTGGAAGGAATGCCAGTCAGGCTGAATTCAGGTGTCTTAATTATGATAATTAATGATTGTATTCCCTATATAAATGAACTCAACCAACATGAAAAGCATATTGTAATTAAAGTGCTTTTGAAAAGCAACATTTAAACAAATGCCACTGGTAATATTAATTACTTTTCTCATTTTGCATTTCACATTTGATCGCATTGGTTCACTAAGGAGCTAATATGGAAAGACACTGAGTTACTGCAGTTCTACTGAAATAACAACACTACACAGGAAGGGAGAATCTGCAGAGCCTGCATCTTTATCATTGCACATAACAGTGATTTTTCCTCACATACAATGAAAATATACTCTTCAATTAATAAATTGCTCCATAAGGTTTTCCATCTTCAGTAAGCTCTATTAATAGAGTTACTCCCAGCCAAAAGCCAAATTACAAGTGGAGAAACCAGAGGACTTAAGAGCTGAAAGAAAATGCTTTGGGGGAATAGGCCTGTTCAGGAACTGGATTTTGTGTCCTAAAAGAGATGAGAGTTTTGTTTTTTCTTTTTTAGCTATTAAGTTGCTTGCACTGAAATGAAACTAGAGCTTGTTTGTGAGTTGGTTTGGTTTGGTGTGGTTTAGCTGTTTTTTCTGAAGAATGAACATCTTTCCAGAGAAAGCTTGAATTCATTCAGAATAATAGAAGAAGCTGTTTCAAAACAATTTTAAAAATTTTTAAAAATCACCCATTTATGTCTTGGCTGCCCTAGGCTTATTTGTAGTCAGCTCTATGAAATAGCTGCTTGTCCACAGGATTCTCGCTGCTTTAAAACACATGAAGCATTTAGACATCCCTGTTTAATGCTTACACCGATCTTATAATGTAGAGACCCTGTCGAATCTGGAGATGACGACATACATGAACATATCAGTTATAAGTTAGGTAAGAGATATATCGACATTTTCTTGTTATCTATATACATTTGCTATACTGGAAAAGAGGCTTAGTGATAGAACTTCTCAAAGTAGTGTAAAGTCAGCGTATTAAGGGTAATTTAGCCTGGTAATAATACGGTGAGTACAGAACAGCTCCCCTGGAAGCCAATCCTGTACTGATTACATTTCTACATAGGACCTAAAACAGAAGTTAGCAAAAGCTTCACAGCTACACACCAAAGTGACAAAATAGAAGAACAAAGAGATTGGTGATAATGGGTAAAATTCTGGCCTCAGTAAGGTCAAGAGCAAACTCCCATTGATTTTAATGATGCTTCATATTTCTAATCCGTCACCTTTGAAGTGACTAACATACAAACATCAGTCAGTATAGAGAAGTGGCCTCCTAAACCACACCTCCACAAATGTGGGCTGTTTTTACTGTATGTAACCAGCCACCCAAGAAATTTGCCAGCAGGGTTTGAATGTATATTTTGAAGTGATTCAATTCTATTAAAGTATAGCTTGCTCATTTCGTATTCTTCTTAAAAAAGCCGTCTGTAGTTATTCTTCCAGTCAGAATAACCATTTTCAGTAATGGAAAAATGAATTATCTAGAGAAAGACTGGAAATGTCACTGTTACAGATAAATACTAGGTGTTCCTTCTCCCTTCTACTTCTCTCTACCGCCCTTCACCAGTCTCTTTCTTAAACCCCGTGATCTCTTTATTTTCTCTCTAACACTGAGTCATGAGAAGCCCATGAGCTGATACCACCAGAAGGAGTAGCTCAGCAGTCAGGTTTTACTCTTTTTGACATAACCATTGTCTCTGTATTAACCCGTACATTTTTAGAAAAGGAGTAATCCAAACGAGCAGCGTACTCTCCAACATGAAGAGACAACAGCTTGAAATCTGCCATCTTTATCTTTCAAGGTCTCTGTTCTTCAATATTCAAACTTCCAGGCAGCTTCTCCCACGCTCATCTGGACAGTTGGCATCACCACTGTTACCTATAGTACTCTTTCTAACTTGTGCTCCACTATTTTTCTAGCATAAAGGATAAAATTTCACTTCCATTAACACCAAGGCTACCACTCCTGTCAACTTCCACAAGGTTGAAATTTTGCTTAACAGGCACAAACAGAGTACAAGTCTTTCCTGGAACTCATTATGCTGTGCTTTCAGCTGAAAGACCCACACAGCTTCGAGATTTGAGAAACTCCAAGGACTCATTTCCCTTCTGGCCACAAGCCAAAATTGACAAACTGGAGTAACACACCATCATGTGTGACAGGATGACCATTACCATGCATGCTCTCTTGATGTTCAGAGGCATCTGAGACTATGACTCCACATAACCATATTGTTGTCATGAATCAGATCCTTGCACTGTGCTTCTCACACCCACAAATCCTGCTACAACTTATCACTGGAGTGAAGGAAAAAAAGAAACTAAGCCAAACAAACTGCCACCTGCCAGAGAAGTAACCCGTTTCAGAGGAACCTGCTTTCTATGCAGGATATTTTTACTTGCTCCTTTCATTAAGTCTTCCCCCCCACCCCCCAGCCCCCGTATACTCCTTTATGTGAAGAGTTATACAAAGATTTAAATGAAGACAACTGAGGGCAAACTAAACAGTTACAGCCGCATGGAGTAGGTTGTGAACTCTTAAATCACATCTACCACCATGACCTGAGGCCAGAGTTGTCCCAGCTGCTTTCAGTGCAGTGGACACCTTTCCTCATCTCAGTTTTGAGGAGGCTCCTTTTGTATTTAGTACAAACATAATAAAAGTTTTACATGAAAACACTACACAGCTCACAGCAGAGGGCAAGAAATCTTTTTTCTTATAGAGAAAGATTCATTTTTCATTTTTAGCTCTGTACCAGAGGAGGAATCTTTTCCCTTTCCTCTAAAGAGGCTGCTGTTGGCCATGTATTGAGTGCTCACTGAGTTTACTAGTGCTCATTGTTTACAGCCTGTATCACATTCGTACTGTACAAACTACTTACTGTAAGTGTATTTCTTAATCCAATAGTTACCAATTAAATACCACCCAAGACTCAACGTTTAATCAACCTTTGCCTTTTTTTCATAAATCCTATAAAATAATTTAAATTCATTAGTGATTTGCATTTTAGAAGTGCTTCAGTGCCTGCAAAGGCAGAAATGCCATTCTTAATTCTTATTGTTCACACCAACTTCTAGGGTTCAGAAACAATTGAAAAGACAATTAATCATGTTAGATGCATTTTAAAAAGAAAGAAAGAAAGAAGCTAGAGGAGCTTTTGCATCTTACTATCGTGATTTACAGATTCAGTATGCTCTGTCTTTGAAAGTGGAGTGTCCTCTGCCCCTTCCTCCACCCTTGCCCAAGGGTTAATCATTTTGAAAAGGGAGCAGGTTCCAGAAGCAAAAGAAGAATCTCTTTGCTCTGGTCTGCAATTCAGATTACCTCTGCATAATTCTTCTTTCCTGCTATTACATGAAAATGAAGATAAATCACTTGAATTTTTGACTTGTAGAGTGGTACAAGAACACGCTGGTGATACGCATGAGTTATATACACAATCACCAGTATGCATGTAACTTCTGAAAGGTGGTGCTCACCACTGAAGGCGCTATACTGTGCATTGCTTAGCTCTTACCACGGTTACTGCATTTTTTGAAACTATGCAGTTCATAAGATTTTAACAACTCCTTCAGATTTTAACACTTTAAAGTGATCAGTTCCATTTCAGCATCCATTTTATGTGATGAATGTCCTTGAGCAGCTCTCCAAGCACTCTGCTCCTAGTGCACATGGAACCCCATACTGCATCTTTGTAACCCTGTGAGCAGCAACCTGACCCAGAATGGCACGTCCTCATTTCTGCCAACAGAAGGCTTTTAACTCAGCTGCTGATGTCCACACTGTTCAAAGCACAACTGGGACCCTTTGTCTGCAGTCCCATCTGTTGTTGTGGCAGATGAAGTCCGGGCTTTTTTAGGGGGAGCCACAAAGGTGGCTTGTCACCTACAGGAGGGTGCCATGATAACAGACTTGATACACAGGATCTGTCCAGCACCCACATGGTCAGATACCAGTTTAGGTCCATGCAGACAGTCAGGGGGGACAGAAGCTCCTTCCTACACTTCAGACATCTTTAGGTTTTGCTGAAGGTTATATTTCAGCACAGTTTTTCAACCATGTAACAGAGACGCACAGTGAGGATATATCCACAGATTTAACGCTGAAGGTAACAGCCTCCCTCACTACTCCGTACACGGTTTCAGCTGAGTACCCCTCCTGAGTATGAGCTTATTGAAGGATTACTTTGTGAACTTCAATAACAACTTGCCCACAGACAAATGGGCTTCAGTGTTAAAAGGTGATTTGTGTATTTAGGAAATTTAAGCATTCATTAAAAGCCATTCTGGGTAGAGTGGAGGAGAACTGACTGAAATGAATATGCCTAGCATTCCTTTTAAAAAAAGCTTGTATTTGTGAGCATATGAAATACAATTTTTTTCCTATTTCACTATAATAAGAAAAGATTCAAAGAGCCTCTAAATGGAAATCACAGATATTCTACAATGCAACTTCAAAACTAACTACACCTGAAAGGACTCTAGAATACATGGTTCTAAGGAGATGTTCTCTATTTTTAATATCTTCTTTTCCAAGGCCAATATAGGTTAGCTACTGATTGGTACACAAAGAATACGGAGGATGAAATTACAGTAATAATGATGTCATTTCTGAGATTATATCTTCATTGCAATGAAGATCTTGCTTTAAACTAATCATGGCAGAATGGCTAGAAGATCTATCTGAGCAGCCCTTGGGGTCCTAGGTAAAAAAAAAAAAAAATCTAAACCAAAAGCCTGGTCAAAGTTACTGCCGTGATACAAAGATACAGAATTCGCTTGCCCAGCAAGTCATCAAGGTGATATTTAGAATGTCAAAAGATACACTCAGAAAGTTAACCAGTACTTAACAAGTCAACATTACAAAGTTATCAAGGAGACTCTAACAAAGATACGGATTTCATTTAACTTGCAAGACTATTCCTTTTATTAATGTAACAGAAGTCTTTGTGTTCAAAAAAATTTTTTGCCAACAGACTTAAAATATGATCCCAGACTACATCATACTGTTTCTTTAAAAATCCTGTCATTTGAAACTGCACAGGAATATAACTACCAGGACTTCTCTGATCCCCAGAGTCTCCCCTTCATCTTTGGGTGGTGATTTTCAGTTTCTTTACAGCACGATGATTTCACTTGCTATAGAAATGTTTTCAACTACTATGTTTTATAATTAAAAAATGTGTTTATGTACCCCTATGCTCCCACTATAGCCTTTGATAATAGAACGTAAAAGTTGAAAACAGCCCATCGACTACTTCAATTGCACTGAATGGGAGAGCAGGGCAGAACAGCACAGCAAGAGGGAAATTACTTTGGTGTTTATGCTTGCAATCTAAGGCCCTGATCCTGCAGACATTTAGGCAGTTGAGCAATTTTACACAAGTGAATAATCTGATTTAGTTCAAAGGGAGTACTCAGATATGTTAAATCTCTTACCTGCCTACACATTTATAAGCTGGAGGCCTACATTACAACTGAGCTGTCGCTTTTGGTGCGGGCAACTTCACTGGATGAAAACACTGTTTTTTCATTTTCTTTTAATTGTTGCCAAAGGAACAGTATTGCACTCCCTGATCTACTGTTATGAAATACAAAACAAGAGTTTGCATTGCTATAGTGTACATGAAGCTAAATTGAAAATGGTTGCTGGCCTTAAACTTCAGGAGAAGGAAACAGGGCTATAAAGTAAGTTAGGATACAGCAAAGTATCTTCTGTTACATAACACGTACTTTCTCCTCACAGGGTCTGGGGTAGTACTGAAAGTTACTGTAGAAGTGGGAGGTGGGTTATATTTCCTTCAGGCAACTTTCCAGCCATTCAAGGAATTCTCTACCTATCAGTAGGTTTCTTAATGCTAGAACTATACCTAAGACAGATTCCACTATGTGCTATATATGCATCCAATAAAACTTCTTCTAATTATGTATCTAATTGACAGATTATAATAACGATCTCCTCAAAACCAGTATTGTCCCTTTTCCTTTAAATGAAATCTTTCTCCTTCCATAGGCTTTTTTCCCCAAAAGAAATTTCTCCGAAGTTTCTAAATCCAGCTACTACATTTCCAGTTTAAAATATGGGATGTTCACAAGAGACATGTGAAACCTATAAAGAAAGAGGCCCCCACTGAAATTCTGTTGTCCACTTGCTTCATTTAGCTAATCTCTTCTTTGCAAATGATATGTAGGTGAGAGTCCTAATGTGAATGACTGAATTTCTAACTTATCATACACTAGTTTAAATATGAAGCCTTTTTTCCATCAGAATTTTAAACATTATTAAAAACTAAATGAATAAAACAAATTGTCTTTCCAAAGCTTTACAAAGAGGAGTCCTCAGCATCATTTCATCCTATACTACTACTAAGAAATGAAGGAATATGGCAGGTACATACGAAAGTTGTTTTTAAAGGGGATTATGAAGCTTAAGGGACTGATTAAATGTGTTCAATTACTGATTCACATCTAACCATAATCAGCACAAACAAGGAATTTTGTGTATCAAACATACTTCTAGATGTCAATCTGAAGCAGAAGAGGTAAAAAAACACAGGATCTTCAAGCGTTTTGCTAATTGTACGTGTAACGTATATGATTATTGGTGGTAGGAGGGACTAGACTTAATTCTGGAGTTTCTTTGTTCCTACATTTTTTAATGAGTAACACAGAAATATACACTTCAAATATTCCTGAAAAATTGAGGGCTGACTCACTATTCAATCTCAGAAGCATCTGTGATTGCAAACAAATCATATCTGTTCTTAAACTCAGCCAGAGCTCAGCACAGAACACAATTACACTTTATAGTGAAAGCTCAAGAGTAAATTTCACCTGCACAGGGAGGCTGGTGAAAGAAAAGCAACACAGAATATAATTACCTATATATTCCACTAATTCAATACATGTGTTTAAAAAAACAATATTTCAAAAAGTCACATTTAGGAAGATATAATTACCACGCTTAATTTACAACTTGTGGTAAGGAGCTGCTCTACTCCTTTTGCACACAGAGAGGATTAAAAGAATAGACTTAGTAATAAAAAGCCCACACAAATGAGGGGTTTGCTGGCTGTTGCTTTGTGAGTCTGGTCTGTCTTTAAGAAGAGTCTATGTTGTGTATGTCAGAAGAATTTCAGTTTCTATCATACCCCTTATAATAATCAGGTCTGATCTAGCTGAGAATTTCTCACCCATGACCTCTTCTGTGTGACAGAAAAGTTTACTGCTCTCAGGTTAATAGAAAATTCAGACTCACTCCCTAAAAGCTTATACCCAGCTTTAGACTTCTCTCTATTCTGCAGTTCATTAGTTCTTAGGTTTTTTGCCTCCAGGACCATCACTTCATATTACACTGAAGACAAAAAACCAGGAAACTTATACCCACCTCCTTCTGCCACAAAGAGAGTTAAATAGTATAGTCTACCACAGCACAGCATACTGACCCTGTCTCTCCTTCATGGCTTTTTTAAATTCTCTTCTAATGTCTCCATATGTACTTTTTCTACTCAGCATTCTTAACTGCAAAGGTACAACCCACAACAACTCACCATTACTGTTCTGACTGTGCCATGACCTTTTGTAACACAGGTTTTTATATGAGCCCTCCACCACAGCTGGGGGAGGAAAGGAAATGCTTCGTTAATGCTGCTCTGATTTCTATTATGTTCTTTTTTCCTATTTACCAAATGGGTCTACAGCTACAGAACATTTAAAAAGATGTGAAACCTGTGCTATGATGTTCCCAGCTTCTAATGATAAGCAAGGCTGTTGAAGTTACAACTTGATTGTCGTGGTAGAGTTAGCTGGGAATATTCTCAGATGAAGTTGGAGGCTGGTATCTGTCTTGCTTTTTCCTCTACATCTTAACACAGCTGAGCCAAAATGTGCCATTACACATTGAAATGTTAGGAAAAAACTCCACTTCCTAATAGTCTGGGAATTAGGACTTTGATTGAGGATATGGACAAGGATGTAAATTCTTGCTCAAAACAGGGAATAGAAAAGTCTAGAATCTGGGTCTTCAGTGTTTCATAAGTGTAATGTTAACTCTGGGTTATCTGAGTGCTTTTTACTGTATTTATAATTAATTCTTTCAACAGACCTGTGGTTTACCTTCAAGCAGAACAGGAACATGCTTGAATTTTCAAATAAATTTTGCAGGGTGTAAAATCCACTTCACACCAACACTATGTTTATTACCGTTACCAAGCTATGTATCCCATAAAGGCATTAACCTTAGGGCACCATTAGGCTCGTTGTCTTTACCTTTGTTACACCAGCAAGCACAGTGTACGGCAATAACTGATTTCAAACACAGATACAACCTCTACATGTGGTACATGCCCTTCTCTAGTCAGGCTTCCTTTTTTAGCTATCATCAAATGAATTCAGGTTAAATTGATTTCAGTTTCTCGGACTATGAATTAAAGTTTGAATGTATTCAAGTTACTTTAAAGATCAGCTAGAACTACAGGAATAGACAAGTATCTATCTATTTGTACATGTTCCCATTATTTGCCTTAAAGCTTTCTCTGGATTAAGAAGAGATTTTTGGTCACTTCCTGTAATTCATGGCATGCTCTCAAACACACTTAACATCTTTTATAAAGGATGGCAAAGATATGAAATATCCCTATGCTTTATTCACAAAATATTCTATTTCCAGAAAGTTATTTATATTGTTTTGTAGTTTTATATCTTGTTATTTTCAAAAGAATGACATACCTGTGTTCACAGAGAATAATAAATTACAAGTTCTTGGTTTGGTTTTTATTTATTTATTTTCAATAATAACACTTCTGTTGCCTCTTAGCTCCATAAATTAATTTTCCACAGTTTGATGTGGAAAACAATGAAAAGAGCTAACCCTTTTGTTTCTCTTTATGCTTTCTCACTTCTCTGGGTCCCAGACTAAATTATAAAAGTTCTGAATGTCTCATCACTGTACTGCCATTTTATCCTAGAGAAAAAGCTCTGAGAACACCCGTCAATTATATCAACACAGGAATTATTTTTTTCCTTGAGGAGTCCGGAGGTATAATGATCTTCTTGTTGACCCTGTACCTTGCTTCCACATCTTGCTGAAACATGCAGCACGGTGAGACGAATCCTCAAACCACAGGTATCAGCCTTAACTACCAAAATTAATTTTTTCCTTTAACTTCAGCGAAAGACTCCCTTTTCCCAACCAAAGTTGTATTTTCAACTCTTAGTATGAGAACAGTATTACACAAGGAAGATTTCTTGGAAACTCTGTGATTGACAAAAGTCAATCAAACTGTCTTTTTAGACAGTTTATCTGTCTACTGGAGATTATTTTTAAATTGGAAAACTGCTTAAAAATGCTAGGGAATGGCTGACAATAAAAAATAATCAGATGTGGGCAAAAATAATGATTTTATTTCCTCTGCTACACTGCTTCTTTGATGAAAACATTCCAATTTAAGAAAAAAACCCCAGACCTTGGGGAAAAAACTACCTGTATGTTACTTCTGATTAAAAAGACTGTGCACATGTATGTTTCCTGTTTGACACTATGCCTTGGTTCCAGAATAACTGGTATTAATATTCACAGCCCAGGAATAAGGTTTTCCCAGAATCCAGTGGAACATCAGGCTCTCGCTGTTTCTGACACTTCTCTCTGCTTGGATCATCCAAGCGGGTTCCAAATGAGTTCTCCTCTTCCTGCAGCTACATGCAATGGGAACTACTTCTTAGTGGACGTCACATTTTCAACTCAAAGGGAAATTCCTTTTTGTCAATAATCAGTTCTAGCAGAGGAAGAGTGGCAATAATTTAGCAAAGGAAAAATGCAAAGCAAATTCAAAGGAAAGACCTTTTGTCATAAAGAAACTGCTGCATGTATACTAAAAGAATGATTTTAAAAAACACCTGGAATATAGACTCCGTTTTCTGCATATAATATTGGCACACTGGAAATACTAGGATTATGTGTAAACAACTTAGCAGGCTGGCATCAAAGGAGAGAAGTACTACTCTTGTTTTCACACGTCATGGCACAGCTTAGCATTGGTGCTACTGCAAGCAATGCAACACAGGACCACTAGTGCTGAGGCTGCCTTTCCTGTTCCTCAGAATCTGCCTGTGGGCCTTAGTAAGCTGTGGACCTTGGTGCAATTACACTTGGTAAGTTTGCCCTGCTTATGTATCTCTTTGATCTTTATATACATAGTCCCTGGACATTTGTTCGTGTTGAGCAGTACTTTGAACCATGGATAAAATCACTCAAAAGTACTAGTGCAGCAAGGTAAAGCTCAACATTTATAAGAGTAAAATCTTGACATAAACTGTTTTCACAAAATTACATTCCTTTGGGACAACAGTCATGCCTTGTTTGCTGTTTTTCTGGCAAGCTGTTTTGAGTTAGAACAGAACTGGAATGCTAATTGTAATGAAACAAAAGGAGGGGAAGAACAGAACAGTTCTTTTGCTAAGTAAAAATATTACAGACAAGTGATGAACCAATTTTGTGCAGAATCCTTCCCCTTCTATTTATTTCTCTAATTATTTGCTTTAGACACCTGGCTTTGGGCTACATTAATCTCAAAAGAACCATCACCCTGTAAACAATTTCTAAGTTGTGTGTTATTGAGAACAGGGGGTGTTAAGTGGAAGACCTCTCAAACTGAATTCTGCATATACTATAAAATATGGTCTAAAACAATATAATGGATTCAGAAACTAGAGGTCTTTTCAATTGTTTCAAATGTTGCCACTATCCTTTTCTTTTTAAATCCCTTAAGAATTTTCACACAATGAAAAAGGAGATGTTTTTAAGCTTCCAAATACAGCTTCTTAAGGGGTTTCCCATTTTATAGGTTGGTAGACGTAGCTTTGTAGGACAAAGACTGTAAATGCCTATCTAATTCTAGAATAAGTATAATAACAGTCAAGAAGGAACTTGTGGATATTGCACAATAGTATGGTTTTATTCTCACTCTTTACCTCAGAGTAATGAATCACTTTCGATAAAAGTGATGAAAATGTAAAAGTTATAGAGATAATGCAAAAAGCTAGTGGGAGAGCACTGTTAAAAGGTTATTTTTTTTTTCATTTCACAGTGATGCCACATTTATTCACAAGTTGTTTTGTTAATAGTGAGCTAGCCAGAAGAGTCATTAGTCCTGAATGTTTGATTCATTTTTTGCTGGGATACTCTATGTATATTTTCCTACATTTGCTCAAAAATTGCTCTTGTGAAACAAGCTGTGTAACTCAAAGATGACCAGAAGTTACTGTCATTTACATTCCATACTCAGAAGAGCTTTTGTATGATATCAGATGAATTAGTTGTTGATCTTCATTTCCCCATCATTTGATTATGCTCCTACTTAACGATTTTCCAAATTTCTTTTCAGTGAAACTAATGCAAGTGGAGGTGTTGCTGAAGAGCCTTTAACTACTTAAACCAGACTTTTAGCAATATATTGAGTATGTACGTGTAGTTTGGAGGGAATGCATTACAGAGTAAGAAATACCATCATATTGCAATATACGCAATATATTTGTGTCATTTGCTCAAATGATATATATTCGCAGGAACTAGCTATATGCCTATGTGAAGTAGTGGAGTACTAACACTAAAATTAGCGTTAAAAAAATTGGGTTGTAAACTTAAGATTTTTCTTCATGGGTCTCACATACATTTTCTATATCCTGTTGAGTATCTAGTTAGAAATACCAAGCATTTGTTTCGTTTGAAAATCAGGGTTTGTATAGCTTAGCATAGCTTTCTAACAGATACATTTTCCCCATCAATTTGAATATGTCATGGAGGAAGTACTGATTTGAGACTGAACTAATGATCATAGTCATCTCTTCCGGCCTTAAAATCTATGAACTGATGAGGTATGCTATATACAGGTTAAACTCCTGTCTACTTTGAAATCTAAATTTCACTTAGGCAATGCTAAAGCTCTCTTTCCTACTTCATAGTCAATGTTTTTCTCATCTTGCACTATGAACAGGTTTTCCTTCATTCAAAATTATCTTAATTCTTTGTTTTTAATTTTAAAATTTAATCTTACTTCTACCTAGTCAGTAATTTGTCACAGATAGATAACTATCTTCAAACTTCATGGAAAATGCCATATTATTTCATCTTCAAATTCAAACAAGTAAATTGCATGTGGGTATTACAAGCATCCCTACAATACAGGAAAAAATTAACGGACCTTATTAAACTTAAAGAAGTAGCAAAGTGTTTGAGCCTTCCGAATTCCACGCGATTTTCAAAATGTCTTGTTCAATGTTTAAGCTATATAGGAATTTAGATGTAGTCAAATATATTTTAATCACATCAATCAAATTACAATTTGATTAAATTACTACATGTCACAAAGAAATGTTTTATATTAATGTCATAAAAAAGGTTTGCTGAATGAGTATATGAAGGTGCTGCCACTTGAATCACAGCAGAACTGGAAGTTTGAGAATCAAATAGCTAAGAATAATGTTGCTCCATTTTCAACCTACTAAAAGCTCTTTACTCAGTGGGAAACTGAGTTATTAGAAAGGGCAGTCTAAAAATGTACTGCTAGGAGGTTTGGGAGTAGTAGTCCTTGAAGTGAAGATTTTGTATTGTAGATTTTACAATTTATCCATTTTTGGTGGTTGTGATGTATGAATCACATGGGTAATAAACTTCAAATAGGTTGAAGTAAAGTTAAGTGCTTCCCAGTATCTTCTACTAATTATCTGTGGAACAGAAGAAAAGGAATCATCACAGTAAGAATGTATTCCTCTTTTGTTCCAAGATGAGCTTATGTCTCTGCATTATTCTTATTGTCATGATTTTATTGCATATTTTTCAGAAAAGGCTTAGTGATCAAGAAATATTTAATGTCAATAGATTCCTTATTTACAATATTTCGATTTTTACCATTTTTAATATAAATGAGGTATGTAATAAAAAATGAAGAATGGCAGACTAAAAATAGTGTAAATGGAATTACTGAAAGCATTGTGCTCTTCCCTGTACAAAACCTGTAGGTCAATCCTAGCTAACAGGCTTACCCGCTGGAGTTGGTTCAAGACTATTTCATGCTTTTTGTTCTCTTAACCACAGAACTTCCTTTGAGAAGACTGCAGAATGAGAGAAAATTTGTCATGTATATGATGGCTCTGTGATTTAGCAGGCAGTTGATATGCCATTGCTCAAGGATATCTCTAAGCCTTTCTCTTGGCTATTCCAAAGCCAGCTGACCAAAATGATCTGTGTTTAGTAGTTAGATGCAGAAACAAAGGCTAAAACGAAATCCTCCACTCCCCACACATACCAACATCCTTCATAACTCTTAAAGTTAATGACTGATTTCTTCATTTCCCGATGACTTGGCACTCTGAAGATTGTCGATATGAGCAGAGGATTCTTTCC
>NW_010419254.1:80565-82933 GCF_000710305.1 Buceros rhinoceros silvestris
CTTTCCCTAAAGAAAGGAGTTTCTATGCGCATAATACAAGCAACAGATTACAAACTTGAGGGACTAACCACTGCTTTCAGGCGACATTGATAGATGGAATCAAGACTGTATTTGATTTTACAGCCCTTTAATAACTTCAGGTGCAACAACCACACTTTGGCTAATCGACAAAACCCAGAAAATGCATTTAATTCTCATGGAAAAAATATGGTGTTTGTTTACAAAAGTGCTGCCTGTAAGTATTTGAGGTCAGCTCGAAGTTTTGCTTTGTAACTCCTTATTCTTCAACTCATCAGCATAGCTAAAACCTCCAGACCTATGTCCCTTTGATCATTTCACACTTGGACCCTCTCCAACATATTAACTTTCATCTAAAGCTTACAGCTTCTTGGCAGCAATAACACTATTTACTTCAACCTTGCAGAGGCTTCAAGAACTGACAATAAAACAGTATGTTTTCATATTTTCTTTCCTTGGAAATAGTAAAAGCCTCTTCTCTTTACTCGCTCTTTAAGCATCCTGCATTACGATACTCACATTAGCATCCTTCAAAAATCAATGCATTTGATAAGCAAACATGCAAAGGGAAGCTGACATCATCAATCTTTTCTCATCTCGCAGAGAAAACACCAAGCATGACTTAGTTTTTGCACCTAGAAAACTCCTCTGATGAACAGCAATTATCAGACGAAAACTATCAATCCGTTATTTCATGTTCCACGTGCGCACTATGTATTTTAAGCTAAGTAGTATCCACACTTGCCTTGAAATGAATACAATAGTTTTTAAACTATTTCAGTTAAAGTAGAGACATTTCTTTAACTAGGTCCTACAATGAATGCTAGATTGACTGAATAAAGTAGAAACATCCAGTTCTAAGATTTGCAAAAAAATTGCTCGTACTTTCTTCTCCACCAACCCCCACCTGAAAGTCAGTCTGAAGCCTCATATGGATAGCAACAACTTAACATACTCCATACTTTCATACAGACTTGAGGGTCAAAGAAGTGCACAGTCTTGCACTCTTGCTTCATTTTCTAGACCAGTCTTCCACATCCCAAGTTAATTATCGTCATCATCTCTACAGACAACCTTGTCAGAGGATGACTGTGCCAGCAGCTAATCTTTTTAGGGGATAATCTTACCACTGGCTCATCTTGTCTCAAAATAATTGCATTACAAGACTCAGAGCATCAGTTCCTCCCAAGAATATGGTACATTTTCAGAAGCTCCGATATATAGTCTGAAGTTTAAAAGACATACTAAACTATATAATATCAGCCAGCACAGCATTGGAAATCAATGTAGTGCACTTCTATTCTGTCTCTGCAAAATAATCCTACACAAAAATCTTTATGAAAGAGGACTCTAATGAACAGCATTTTTGATAGTATAGGACATTACAGAGAAATAGTCTTTAGTTCTCTCATTAAAGGTTTTAATACTTTGCATTAAAAGCTTCTCCTAGATGATATTCCACAGACATTACATTGCATCAGCAGTTTCTGTTAATTATTATTGCACGAGACTATAACAAATTGTTAGCCTCACAGCATTGTTCTTAGGTAAGACTAGAGAATCCTCCATTTTTAGGAGTGGATTAAGACTCAACTGATGATGACTCAACTAATCACTCACAGCAAAAATTCCCCCAAACACTACATCCTTTTCAGATGTTAACAAAGATCTAGTAACCTTCAGTGCTCTTATCAGTCTGCCAAACTGTCACAGTTAATGAAATAGAAGTAGCGATGGAATTAGAATTTAGTAATTCTGATCCTGAGGCCCTGGCCATTTCGATATGTTCCAAAGCGCAGAGCCAGCAAGATCATACTTGAAACCTTCCTTTTTCTAGACAAAGGATTATTGATTTAGCATTTTTCCTGACCGTGCCACCGCTGTTACTTCACATTCCATATGCTTGTGTCCATTCAGTTATCAAGAATTACTTTAAAAAACATTGACGATAGTTTTTTCCCCCCTACTTTAACAAAGACTCTCTATGTGAATAACAGCTGATTTCTGGAACAAGTACAACCAAGTTAGAAATGACAGTATTCATTTTTATTAAAACAAAATGATCCTACTCAAAAGCTACGTCCTCAGACTACACAGCGTTACTTTTGCAAGTACCCACTGAAATGAGTTAGGATTATGACGGCGCTCTGATAATCCTGCACCTGTTTGCTGAGATACTGTTGTTCTGGCCAGTTGGTAAGTATTAGTTCCCTCATACTAGGCAGAAATGTCAGATGTTAACTGCTAGTGCACCTTCACATCAGCTCTGAGCCCAGCTTTTAATTGTTTTTTCTAGTTCTGTTTAGCAACTCTTTGTATTAACTACATCTTTATATTTATATATTTATAT
>NW_010419255.1:0-11468 GCF_000710305.1 Buceros rhinoceros silvestris
CACCGGGTCCTGCCCGCCGTGGGCAGTAGATGGTGCTAGATGAGAAGTGAAGGTGCTGCTCGGAAAACTTCGCCAGTCGGAAGCTGCAGCTCAAAATCAGGCTAAAGCACTTGGCGGCTTCAGTGTTTGTTTCTTTACCTGTTGGGATCTTTGGGATGAGAATACTGAAAATTGAATTGTGTGACTTGAAGGTGGTGACAGGTGAGAGGTGAAAAGTCAGTCGTTGTCCAAACACTGTTTCTGTAGCGTTAGAACGTTGCAGTGCATCACCAGGGCAGAGGCACCCCTTCACAGTGGGAGAGAAAAGAAGATGCAGGCTTTGCACAAAACAGTACTGCTTCAGAGCGGATTTGTTTTAAAGAACACTGTTAGCTTGTATGCTGTTGATATTGTTTCTGAGTGTGACTGAAAGCCTTACGTCTTCAGAAACCTGTATGATTAATTTACAGAATGTGTGAAGGTAAGACCTCCCAGCTGACTGAAAAGAGAAGATACACACATGAAGCTTGGATTCTAATTAGCCAGCTCTAGTGGAACATAATGAAATTTCTTTCTGCCTAGAAACTTTTTGAATTAATAATGTAGTACAAATGTATACAACTGAGTGTATATTGATATTATTCACATTCTTTCAGGGTTAGAAGTAAAATTTCAAGAATTTCTTCAAACCTGGTGATCTCAGTTGTTTAGTGGCACAACTTCAGAAGAGAAAGAACATAATCTATATGAGCTGTATTATTTGGTTACTTTTTGGTGTTGCCTCCCTCTCCTCTCTTCATCCTCTCCAGAGAAGAACTTGCTTGATTCAGTGTCAGGGACATTTGCACATCCTTTTCAATAAAATTAGGGATGAAATATGCAAAACAATAGCTTAGTTAATGGAGGACGTTTCCTTACGTGATTTTACTTATAAAATACATTTATCACCTGTAAAATCAATCTTTTTGTGAGCACTGAAGGATAAAATGAAAAGAAGCTGCTTCTTCATGAAGTTAATTATTTCCCCTAGCTTTGAAACTTTCTGATACTGCGACACACAAAGCAATTAATCTGAATTGACAGTATTTAGTGAAAACAGGAGTACTGCTAATCTACTGTAGTAACTGCTTTAGAAAATATCAGGCATACTGAAATAACAGAAATCCTACATGTGTTTCCTTTGAAGTATGCTATGTCAGTACTGGCAGAAGTATACTGATAATACTGAATGTAGGCATAATCTGTTTCAAAACCATAAGGCTGGGAAACTGTATGCGTTAGAATTCTGGAATACACCACTTTCTGCATCATGTTTAATATAAAAGATGTTACCCTAACTAAAATGAGACTTGGCATTGGTAGAACCAGTTCCCTCTGACTCGTGAGAATAAGGTCATGACTGGCTGCAGTTCTACATGGGCACAAATGCCTAATATTTGTACATTCTGTTTGAATGGATAGTTCTGTTCATCCTGTGTTTCATGGCCACATCTGAAAAAGGTTTTATAAGATTCTTGGCAGGGGAAAAGATGTATTTCTAAAATTCCGTAAGGCAGCTTTGAAGTAGAATATTCAAGTGGTGATACTGAGTTGGATGTAAAATATGATAATGGGCAGAATTAATCCTCAGGCTGTGATTTATGCTCTTCTTTTGGAAAGATTCTTGACCTTTCTCCCATGAGAAACGTCTAAGAGACTTCATAGTCTGCCCTGCTTTTGGGGTAGACTTATTCGAGCTTTCTGCTTGCTTCTTCAGTAATGTCTTGTAACATCCTATTTGTTTACTTGGGAGAGAAACTAGGAAGATATCATTGCTCAAATAAATATTTTTTAAATGTATCAGAATTCATGAGAAAAAATTCAAACACAGCTGTGAATTTTTTTTTTCCCAAACATTTCCTAAAAAACTTTTTTCTCTGATAAAACTTTTAAATGGCAAGTATACTTGCACATCCCTTCTCGAAATAAAATTTTTCTTAAATAATTTCAGAAATCATTCCTCAGTAAAGGAAGCTATGCTTATAAGAGGGAAAGGGAGGAGGGAATGAAAGTCATAGCTATAAAATTGATAGTCTTTAACGTGCTGACTTGTTATGACTCCAGTCTGCATAATATATTTTTGTGGGCAAGATACTATGTTATTAGTGCTGCATAATGCCAAGTGTAATAGCACTCATTACCTAATGGAAAGGTTCCATAACAATCTGGACTTTAAAAATGGCAATATTACACGTAAAGAATCATAGAGGAGAGAGGTGGATATGGAAAAGGGAATATGAGATTTGCATTACCTCCTGATATAAACTGATTAGATGACTCTTAATATGCTGTCTGAATTCAAGAAGCTTAAACTTAGCTACAGTGTGGGTAAAAAGAAATAATTTAAAATTATAGAGGCTGTGGGTTTTATGTGTGGGAAAAAAAATAAGCTGAAAATGCGTTTGCCCCAAATTTTGCCTTAGAACCAGGAGCTGCAGACATGACTGTTGCCTTGAAGGTTTAAAACTAGAATATGAGCAGACTTAAAAGTACATGTGATGGTGTCTTATGCAATGCCTTAGTAATTCCTTGGAAAAGTGTTGTAATACTAATCATGTCATTTCTCTGGTCTACTGTAAAGATAAATTGTTAAACTGAACTTTTTGTGAATAGGTTGAAGGTGCATGCCAGGTAGCATTTTCAGTGTTGGATGATTTAGCTGGTTACTGTGCTTTAATTTTGATAGAGGCTGTATGGCTCATCTTTAATGTCTGAGCTGGGTGCAACAAATTCTGTGGGAAATGCTTATAGAAAAGTGCAGATCAGATACAGTGTTTTATATAACAGTAGGAAGAGACAACTGCATCCAATAAGTACCTTACCTATTGGCAGCTCTAGGTGGAACAGCAATCCTAGCTTTGAATGGTAATTTTTAACCTGGAAAAACTCTAGTGAGTTGTTTGGTTTTTTAATACTGAGCAGTCCTTAGAGTACTTCCGGTCTGTGTTTCTTATGAGTGTACTGATCAGACTGATGTCCGGAGGTAGAGTAGCGACTCTTTCACGGGCACGCCTTTGCCGTGGGGAAGGAGCTTGCGTGCCCTTTTGAGGTTGAGAGCTGTGCTGGTGGTGGCATGTGCCTCCGGTGCCAGACAGGTCTCAACTGAAGGGTCAGACAAAGTGTGTCCACGAGCAGGATGGGCTCACTAGCCTTGGGGCAACCATCCTAGGAGAAGGACAACTCTAACTCCAAACCCGGGCAGATGGAGCTCGTTTAGCCCTGTAAGGCATCCATCATCTCAGAGAAGGATACTCTAACCAAACCTACGACCCGAGGACTTCGCTGTCACTGTCCAAGCTCGCTAGGCCCTGGCAGATGAACCTCAGGTGTAAGGGGTGGAGCCAGTTCCGCACACGCTGCGCCTCACCTAAAAAATCCACCGCGCAGGCCCGAAGGGTGCACTCATCGCTTGCAGTGAGTGTGGGAAAAGCCCTTCCCAGATCTTCGTTCGCGAAGCCAAGCCACGATGATGATGATGATCAGACTGAGTAAATTTTTATTCCTTATTGGCATTCCGGCTTCTGAATATCTTTAAAAGTGATCGTTGCAGAATCTACAATATTCACTGAGTAGGCTTGCTGTGAAGGACCAGCCACTCTTTCATTTCTCCTTGTAAGTGCTGGTGTTACATGAAAAACAGAGGTCTGCTGATGTTGATGATCTCTGTATGCTGCCCTCAATATTTTCAAACAAATGGAAAACAGCAGTGCTATGTCTGCCTGGTTTTTTGCACTGGTCTACAACTTCAAGTTCTGATATTCGATAGAGACATGGCAGAGAACCCGTGACATACTTTACAAAGTCCACAGAACCAAGATTTTCTTCATGATCTTATTGGACATTCATAAGAGGCAGCCTGCCAAAGTAATTTGAAAATCTTGTAAAGTTTTCTGCAAGGGAATGTTTTCCTGCTTTGTTTCAGATAGGAACATTTGCTGTAGTAAGGCTATCTGTTAAACTGCAGAGTCCGGGAATACTTTCTGGGCTTGAATCCAAATGCATACCTTTGCTATTTAGGATTGAGATATAGGGCATCATCATCTTATACCTGAAACTGTATATTTTGACCAAATCCTCTCTCTGAATAACTCTGAAACCAAAGCTGTAAGGTTGTATATACAGCACTTACGTTAAATTTTTTTGATATAGCCTAAGATGATTTATATCTTGGAGCAAGCAAACACTAGCAGGTGTTACATCTGCATGAACTATGCTGATGAAATATGATGTACCTTTGAAACACTGATGAGTTCTCTACAGCTTTCCTCTGAGCTAGTGCATTGTGCCTTTTGCTAGAAAGGAACATGGCTCTGAAATGTTTCAAGTGTGTTCTGCATTCAAACTAAATTCTTCACTATCTCATCTGCCATGCAAGTTCTGCTCTTACTAATGCTGAAAATAAAACAGAAGCAAATTACAAGTGGTGTCACAAGTGGTGTTCCTCAGGGCTCAGTGTTGGGGTCTGTTCTCTTTAATATCTTTATCAGTGATCTGGATGAGGGGATCAAGTGTAGCCGTAGTGAGTTTAAAGACAACACCAAGTTAGGCAGGTGTGTCGGTCTGCTTGAAGGTAGGGAGGCTTTACAGTGTGATCTGGACTGGCTGGTTTGATGGACAAGGCCAATGAAGTTCAACAAGGCCAAGTGCTGGGTCCAGCACATGAGTCACAATGACCTCATGCAACGCTACAGGGATTGAGGAAGAGTAGCTGGAAAGATGCCCAGTGCAAAAGGACCTAGGGGTGTTGTTCAACAGCTAGCTGAATGAGCCAACAGTGTGCCCAGGAGGCCAAGAAGGCCAACAGCATCCTGGCTTGTATGAGAAATAGTGTGGCCAGCAGCACTAGGGAAGAGATTATGCCTCTGTACTTGGCTCTGGTGAGCCTGCACCTCAAAGAATAGCAAGGAAGCTGGTGAAGGGTCTAGAGCACAAGACTTAGGAGGAGAGGCTGAGGCAGCTGGGGCTGTTTAGCCTGGAGAAAAGGAGGCTGAGGGGAGACCTTATTGCCCTCCACAACAACCCGAAAGGAGGTTGTAGTGAGGTGAGGGTTGATCTCTTCTCCCAAGTAACAAACGATAAGAAAAGAGGAAACAGCTTCAAGTTGCACCAGAGGAAGTTTAGATTGGACATTAGGAAAAATTTCTTCATCAAGAGGGTTGTAAAGCACTAGAACAGTCTGCTCAGGGAAGTGGTTAAGTCCCTATCCCTGGAAGTGTTCAAAAGACATGTAGATGTGATGCTTAGGGACATGGTTTAGTGGTGGACTTGGTAGTGCTGGGCTAATGGATAGACTTGGTAAGGTCTCTTACAACCAAAACAATTCTATGATTCCATGATTATGAGTCTGTGGATATTCTCTTAGGATTTACTTTTCCCATGGGTTTGCAGCAGGAAAAAAAAAAGAGCTAAAGTCCTCTCATACCTCTTCCCATAAGTAATTCTAGAATTTGTCTTCCTTCTCTCCTTTATCTTTCAGTGTGGAAGTCTATCTTTTACTCCTTTCCACAATGATGTTGGTTTTGATACTGAGATTGCCATGGGAATGTGAACAGGATTTTAATCACTGCAATATTATTTTTATTCTCTTCTGAAAGCTGATTCTTCAAGAATTTTGCCTACATTCTTCCAGAAATCATCAGCCCTTTCTAGAACATGTTGACCTATTTATAAACCAGTAAAACTCTAAATGAATGATAGTTAACACATTGTGACATGACTCAGATTGTCCTTTTGCTTTTCTCAGTTGTGCATATAATTCTTCCCTTTTAAGTATACAACATTTGCATGTTGATCTTTCAGGTGACTATAGACTTGAAAGATTCAGAGGTCAGAGAAATCAATATGGTTCAATCCATTGTGTTAGCAGAATAAATATGGTTTACGTTTAAGATAATGAGAACTTCCCAGGATCCCTTTTTATAAACTTACATAGAAAAGAATTTGGATCCTTTTATTATTAGTCTTACTGTATCAGACTTCAGATCCAGCAAATCTGTACATTACAGTCTAGTGCAAAAACAATAACCTGAAGTATATTCTAAGTTTGAGGTACATTTGTGCAATACCTCATGGTTTATGGAATATCCTGTTGGTAGACCACTCTGGAATATATGGAAAATAATATTTAATTGTAGAAAACTCTTTTAATTTCTTTTTTCCCCTCGTTTGTTTTAATCTAAATACCCAATAAGGAGTAAAGGAAAACCTACATTTCAACCTTCAACATGTATGGAGACTGAACTTGAGATTTCATTGATGGTAGAAAAGAGTTCTAAAATTTCAGTGGAAAAGCTGGACCCTGTGATTCGGATTTGTGATCTAATATAGACATCTAAATGGGTGGTAAAAATGGCATTTGTTTTTTTGCAAACCTCTTAATGTTGTATATGAAAAGATAGTGAAGAGACTCAAATATTTGATACTGGTCCATAAGTGCTGTGTTACTCTGTGCAGTTAATATGGGCAAAGGAAACATGCCTCTTATTTGGAACCTGGGTTCATTAGTCTTATTGACATTATTACTCCGTTTACAATCAGGCTAATAGTCATTGTCAAAATGATCTAATTACTACCAAAGGAGTCTGATTAAAAAACCAAAGTTTTTGGTTTCCAAGAAAGAGAGCAAAAGGTTCAGCACTGTGTGAGACACTATCTTCTCTCACTGGCCGTTATAAACTGTAAGTGCTGCTTTTCAAAACTCAGTAATTTTTCTGTTTTATCACTTATTATATATGGATATATAAAAATAGCCTAAAGTACAAATCCTATTAAATACTAACATTTTACCCCTCAGGTTCTTCACAGGAGGAGTTTGATGTTGGTAGTGGAGACTATTTTTTGTTCTTGGGTGGGTTTGGATACTTTTACTATTATCATCTACTTACCTTTTCTTGCTTCATTGCCCCACAGTTCTTATTATATATAACATGTTGAATATTTGTTGTTACCCCCCAAAGTTTGTTTTACTAGTTCCCAAGGTGCATTTACTTATTAATCAGTAATTGGTGATTGATTATGTGTTTAAAGCCATTGGATCCCTAGAGTCAATCTGTGCCTGTACCTTCAAGGAGCCTGCTATTGTCCTGTGCTTGTGAGACAACATATAATGTTGTAATTCTAGGGCTACAGATCGTTCTACAAAGAATAACTATTACTGCTTATTATTAGCTGAAGAAATATATCACATTTATAATGTTTGCAGTCATTAGACCACATGATTACACCAAAGCTGAAGGCAAATTAGGCAGTAGATACCTGATCATTGTGTAATTGGCTGTTAAAGCTGAAGCAAGCTAAAACAAGAGAAACTGAGAGTCTGAAGCGTCCCAAGACCTCCATTATTAAGTTAATGCAAATCTATTTGCCTGTTACTTGTAATGGCAGTATCATATTTTGGGGGCAACAGTATCTTGTTGTTACATATATAAGGGTGGTCAAAAGTTATTTTAAAATAAGTCATCATGCTACTATATTGCAGCATCATATTTCTTTTACACATACAGATCACATGCAGATTTTAAAAATTATAATTCAGTCATCACATTTTACTCCAAGCCGAAACTCAACATAGTAGTTTCCAAATCAGGAAGAATTACTATTAATATTCTCTCATTATACATTTTATTTCATGTTTATTGGCCACTTTTAAGTAAAACAGGCACAAATTGTGAACTTCTGGATTCAGAAGCAATAAGAATATTCTATATAAAAATGTAAGATCTTAATATGTAATGGGACATATACTTTGAGCTATTTTTATATATCCATATATATTTTTTTAGTAAGTGATCAAATGGTAAAATGACTGAGTTTAGAAAAGCAGCATTTATAGTTTATTATGGCCAGTGAGACAAGATAATGACTCATGCACTGCTGAACATTTTGCTCCCTTTCTTGAAAAGAAAAAACTGTTCTTGAGTTATCAGAATATTGGCTTTATTTAGTAGAATGCTACTTTGATTGGGAAATAATTTTGTTTTAAGGTAAGAAAATGCCTTGCAAATTTTCTTCAAAAGAATTGTGTTCTCAAGTAGATTTTTATGGAATAACTGCTAAAGATTAAATGTGCAAGCCATAAAGATGTGAGTATGCATTTAGATGAGTAGATGTCTTCAGAAAAATCGATAGAAGTGTTCTCCAGGGTCAGCTTCAGTAGGCTGGATGTTTGAATTATTTTAAATTTTGTGCACATCACCTACAGCCACATATCCCATATGACACCCATTTGACACCCTCCCATGCAGAAGATGAACTGACATGAGTACAAAGGACACCTCTGTGTGTTTTGTGTTAGCAGGCAGAGCTGTGCCCTGCATGCAACAATAATCAAGTGTGCAGTTACACCATTTTTTCAAGTAAAGTGGTACCCACATGACAATTCTATCAAATACATTGCTAAAAATTACCATAAATGCAAAAGGAGATTGAATTATGGTTGCTATGGAAACTGTAACATGTAGCTTCCTGATGATGCAAGCAAAATTTCAGCCATAATATTACACTGATACACATTTTTGCTTTTTTTTTTTACATTCGATTAAGTGAAAATGAAGTTTGTGTATAATAACATATTCATTCAAGTTATGCTTCACTGGCATGATATCTAGTAGTTTTTATTAGTTGCATTGTATATGTAGAGGTTTACAGTCACTTTACTATATAAATGCTGCAGAGAAATATTCAATGTTCTAAGTGTAAGTTTCTTGAAAAGGGAGGAAGGTGATTGACCTGAAAAGCATGTTTTATAGAAGGGTCAGTGGATGTTCATGAACATACAGAAGAGTACCTCACATGGAAAAAAGAGATTTTAGATTAAGCCCAGTAAAGAGAGTGAGACTTATTTCCACAAATGCTTGTAAGTTTTGAGTTAGGCTGACTATCCAGTGTGGTCATGGGGTTTTACATGCGGTTACCATAAAGTGACATACACTTCCGCAGGTAAATAGCTAGTTACGGCACATTAGGTATGAAAACTTCTGTTATAATAAAACTTTGAGAACCAGCAATTTGAGAATCTGCTTATTTCACCATGCAGAAGAGCACAGTATCATAGCCATAGGTGAGATGGTAGCTAGCGTTGAAGCAAGCTCCAGCACCAGCCACTGTTGAGGCCTGCATGCAGTGAGCACAGGGTACTTCCACTTTGCCAGCTCTGGCACTGAGTTTTGTGATGTTACGACTTGGTCATTCCTATTACCTTATGAAGATAATTTAAAACTTGTTCAGATCATCTATATTACACTGCATTAACATGATTGTTTAATTAACATGCCCTGAAGTATTAATGCATTAGAAGAATATAAAATACTTAGGGATCATGGCACCATGTGTGATTAAACGTAAGTATTGTTTTTCAGGATCTCTAAGACTTGGGGCTTGGTGCAAGGAGAGCAGAACACCTTTTGTTGGAAAAAACAATGAAGTACATCTTGAGAGAATGACTGAAAATGTAGATGGAGTAGGTTGAGGAACTATAAAATTACAGTTGTTATTGTGAGTGTACATGCAAGCACAGTATTGGAGTTCCCCAGACAGAGGCTGATAAATGGTTCAAGCGTGGATTAGGGTTGTTTGAACCAGCAGTTCCCAATTGTGCTGTTCTGGTAGTAACGTATAGTATAGACAGAGCTCAGGCATTTTTAGTATGACCTCGGTCTGAGCAATATTACACACCAGTGCTTAAAAAGGTGTATCTGGATATTGTCTACAGAACAGGTCTTAAGTAGATCTGGCTTTACTGGACCTTCCTTCATTAGCAATTACATGCCCAAATAAGTCTCAGTGTCAGTTGTCTCTGCAAGTGGCAGCTGGCATGTAAAAACTCCTTTAACACCCGTTCAAGTTACCAAGAGAAACTGCACAAAGTTTTGTATATTTGGACTCTAACAGTAAGAGGACATCAAAGCTGCATAAAGAAACCTCACTTTTCACTTAGTGAAATATAATTTAATTAGCATATTGATTTTTATTTTTTAGAGCAAACCTTCTGAAAAATCAGCCTTGATTAGTTACAAATGAAACTGTATATTAGCACAGGATTTTTGGAAGTGTTCTGAGATCTTAGATTTGGCTGATTGTTGGTGGTATTTTGAAAGTACTTTTATTCATCTCTATTTTATGATCCTATAGGTATATTTATGTAATATCTCTCTTTAGAGTTCTCTATGATGGTTTAGACCCTGCTGACAACTCAGCACCATGCAGGCACTCTGTTTCTCCAGTAGGAGAAAATACAACAAATGACTTAAGGATTAAGACAAGGGACAGGGAGGGCTCTCTCACCAATTATGGTCACAGGCAAAAGACAGGCTTGGCTTGGGGAAACAAAATCAATTTAATTTAAACAACAAAACCACAACTAAATCACCAACTGAACTAGAGTAGGACAGAAAGAGAAACTACAGGATCTCAAATAGGTATTTTCCCCCACCCCCTTCTTCCTGAGCCCGGTTTTGCTACCCCCTCCCACCTGTTTGGCACAGGGGGTACAGAGGATGGGGGGTTGCGATCAGCCCCAGTTCACTACATGCTGCTTCTGTCGCTCGCTCTTCTTCAAGGGAAACACTCCTCATAGTTCTCTCTTGTGGCAATGTGGCATTCCTCCCACAGGAGAAGTACTCCATGAACTCCTCCAGCTAGCGTGGGGGTCTTCTGCCGGCAGCAGTTCTCCCAGTGCTGAACGGCGCCAGCGCAAATCTTCTTTAGGGTCATGGCCTTTTTCAGGATCAGCTGCCAGCAGCAGCTTGGGCTTCTCTGTGACTCTCTGCAAACCGACTTTTTCTCTCTCGTAATCTCTGAGGACTGCAAGGTCTCAACCTGACATCTCACCACAGGCCAAAGGGAAATGGTGGCTCTAGCATGTCTCCCCAACCTCTTCCTCACTACCCTAGGTGACCGTGTGGGCGTCTCCCACATGGTTGTTTCTTCTTCCATCCTACCTCCTCCAAAACAAAAGACAGCTCCCAAAACAAAGGCTATTGCCGAACTGGTTTTCCCTCTTAAATATGTTTATTTGCAGAGGCGCTGACTGGCTCATCTTTGGCCAGAGGGAGGGGGCTGAATTGGAGTTGGGGGATGATGGTGGTGGAGCTTTTTGAGCAGCTTCTGTTAAGGGTCGAGGGACCGAGGTACCCACTCCTTGAATTACCTTAACAAATCCTTCTGTCTTGTTATAGACAGAGGGGATTTAAAGGGGAAGGAAGAAATTCACACCTCGGTCTGCATTTGGAACTGAAACAAACTTTTAATAAACAATAAAACCACGCGACTATACTCTATTTTATATATATATGCATATAGTTACAAACTGAGGGACATAAAAAACCGAAGAAGTGAAGGTTTACACAAGCTGCTCCTTTCAAGGTCAGTTCAGCGGGCAGCTGGTTCTGGGCAGGCAGCCAAGTGACGAGATAGGAGTGATGCCTGGCCTTGGCTCGCTCCTCTCTCAGAGC
>NW_010419255.1:11548-19339 GCF_000710305.1 Buceros rhinoceros silvestris
CAGGCAGCTGGTTCTGGGTAGGCAGCCAAGTGACGAAGTGGGAGTAGAAAAGCCTTGCTTTGCTCCGGCCTAATCGGATCCCTCTCGCGCCGGGAAAGTTGGTGGGGGCGACAGCCTCTGGGCAGCTGCTCTCAGTCCCCGCGGCGAGATGGGGGGGAATCCTGCGCACGGCCGATTTTCACGGCAGGAGAACTGCCTTCACGGCACGGCTGGGAGTGCAAATATTTCAGCCGATTTAGACGAAGACTCACGGTAGTAATGGCTCAGAGTCTGTAGTCCGATGCAGGTATCAGGCCTAGTTGTTCGGCAGGTCGGGCCTAGTTGGGTCTGGCAGGCCTGGTGTTGGCCTGGTCCCTCGGCAGAGCAGATCCGAGGGAGCCCTCTCCTCGTGAAAGTCCGGAAGCCGAGAGAGAGACCTCCCCTGAGCTGCTGTGTTTTTAAAGCCTCCCGACGTAACGTTTCACCTGACCCCCTTAACTGGCAGAGCAGGTTCATGGGAGCCCTCTCTTCGTGAAAGTCCGGAAGCCGAGAGAGAGACCTCCCCCGAGCTGCTGTGTTTTTAAAGGCTCCCGACGTAACGGTTCACCTGACCCCCTTAACCAATTAAATGCGGAATTATCGTATTTGCATGGAATAATTCTATTTGTCCGTTACCCAAAACAAGGAAGTTTCAGCTCAAACCAGGACAGCTTCTTATAGAGCCCACACCAGCAGCACCATCCCCTGCTACTAAAACAGTGCCAAGAAAAAGCCAGGAACTCCATCCCCCAAACACAAACACAACACACTCTCAGTTTGCTGAAGTAATTGCATTTTGGAGCTCTTTTTGCAGGGGCCTTTGTATAGTGTCTTTTATGAAGCATATTTAAATTCTTCTGTGCTACAATAATTTCTCTTTCCTTCTAGGATACAAGTGTATTAGAAAGTATGACATTCAGAATGATGTAGAGTTTCCAAAGTTTTCAAATATTTCAAATATTAGTTGTATATTGTTGATTTCTAATTATACTCTGGTAAACATTTTGGTTAAGGGAAAAATAAGGGTGAACTATAAGATTTCTTTAAATTTATTTCTGCAAGTGAAACACATTCTAAATTAAAGGGGTGAAACAGAATCGGTTTAATGCTTAATGCAATTAACACCAGAAATCAATCATGTAAAGTCAAACAAGACTGATGATAAGAGACAGGTTAATAAATACATAAATAGGTATATACAGATAAGTACATTCTCTCCACCTCCTGCCCTCCTCCACACTGCATTGAATCCAAATCCCCACTTAACAAACAAAGACCTGGCCGCATGGCGGGTGCCTGAAGGTGAGGGGTTGGCGGGGTGGATAGGGGAATTGGCTGGGAAGGAGAACTGCAGCCTTTAACTTCCAAGGTTCCAGTCCAGAAATGAACTGTCCAGGAAAACTTTCATAAAAGACTTTCCCTCTCACCCCTCATAGGAGACAGTCTTCTTTTCCATATCCGTGGGCATGGGTGGTTGTGCATCTTGCCCGTGATGATCTAGTGCTGCGTCTGTCCTGGCACAATGGCTTCCTCACCAGCTTACGAGGACAGTCCTTCACTTGTCCCTCGGCAGTGAATCTCTCGATGTGGGGGCGGGGACACCATGCGTGCCCCTTTCCACCCCCTCAGGGAAATAGGAAATTTATCCACAAAAGAGTCTTTTACTGCCACATGGAGGAAGCAGTGTTTGTTCTCTCTCTGATAGAAAGCTCTCTGTGTGTCCTGTTCTAAACTCAAATGTGCATGCCAGGAGAGTGTCGTGAAACTTGGCTTTTTATATGCTTAGTCGCTGAGGTCATCGATTGGTATGTCTCTGCTCCAATAAGAAGCCAAGAGAGTTGACTCATTCTCTTCCCAAAAATCGCGAGGAAGTTTTTTCACGCAAAAGGAAGAAAAGGAGACGGGGTCTCAGCCCCACCAGCATCAGCCTAACCCATTACAGGTTAAAGCACTGCAGCTCCACTGAGTCTTATATGAACTACCTGTTTGCAGGCACCACCAGATGCTCAGCTGTGGCTAAGAGGTGGAGACACAGCATCTAGGCCTCCTGAAAATCTTATGCCTTATTCATCTCCTCCTTCCTCCTTACAAAAATACTTTCCTCTCTATGATCTGTGTTAATTTTCCTGTCTATTTGCAGCAAGGACTGTAAAGCACTTGTGCAGCTGTTTGCTTCCACTGACTGAGTCTTGTCTTCTCTTTTCAGCTGAAGAATAGGATTGTTTGTGTTATGGTTTTCAGAAGTGCACAAGTAATTTATAGTTAAGTACTGTATAGTTACTATCTTAAAAGAATTATTTTAGTGTTGAGTGGCAAGGAGAAAGATGTTCTTCCTCCTCATTACTGCAATTCCTCTTCCCCACAAGCTGGGTGAAGCATTTCTGCTTTTGTGCTATATTGGTACAAGAGGAGGGACTAAAAAGCAATTGAGGAATTTTGTCATAATTTGAATCACAGTAACACAAAACCATCACAATGACTTTCTGATTGTCTCCTATGTACTCTTGTGTGTGGGTTATGCAAGGAGGAATTATAACTGACATGGCAGTATGCATTTCCCACTGTGTTGTAGCTCTGCCTGTTCTGCTAAGAGTCTCATGGGAAGCAGTGCCTAGTTCTGAGGACTCATTTATTCCCCGTGGCTTGAGATACGTGTTCTTCAAAAACAAGAGGTTGGAGAAACATCAGGTTCCTTTTTAAACTTATTTCACAAAAGCTCAATTAAATGGTGATTTGATCTAATGTAGCACAAATATTATTTGCCTGGCAGAAGTAACAGTGGGACTTCAGGTTGAGTAGCAGTTTCCTGCAGAGGTTTGGACACATTTCCTAGGCACCTCTACTTGGAGGTTTGAGCTTTCACTTACATCCTTGCAAAAGACAAACATTAGCATTTAACCTAGAACTGTAGTCATAGATGCCTAAAGGTCTGTCTTTAAATGCTGAAATGGATATCTAACTTCTGGTGGATATATGATGAAACTCCTAAGCATGTATAGGCTCTATGTCGCTTACAGAAGCACAGGTAGGTTTCATCCTCTTTTTAAATCCAGCAGTGGGTGTTTATTACAAGTGCCTGTTCAAGCCAAAGCATGATTTTTACTACTACTGTGAGGGGCACAGGTCTCTTAAAAATTAACCCTTCAATGCATTGTTTAGAAAATGAAATGGCTGCTCTGTATCAGAATATTGGGAAGACTGCTGTGAACTGCTGGCATATTCAGGATGTGCAGGCATGCTTGTGAAGTTTAAAGGAAAGCAAGCTGATTATAAACATTTGTTATGCCTTTTCAGCTTTTCTTAAATTGATATTTCAGTCCCCATACAGCTCTTATGTTGATGTCATAAATAGAGCAGTTTGGTATGACATAATTCCAGCCTCTTTGAATTAGTGGTGGCAGTTAGATTACTATTATTGATAGTGCCTGCAGGCAGGGAACCATTAAGGTGTCATAATCTTAGCAACCTCCTATGACATAATACTAATCTTTTCAATTTAGTTGTTACAATTAGGTTGCATCCCAAGAGTCCCTACTGTAGTGTCTGGTGTGTGTATGAGCATAAGATACAACTTTTCTGAGAACAGCTAAACTTTGTGTTTCTTGTAACATTTAATTAACAGCTACAGCAGCAATTATGGCAAAAATATTTTCCGTTTGCTATTCTTAAGTCGAAGATGACATGTAATATGAAAACATATTTACAAAGCTTTGCTAGTATAATTAAGAATGGATGAGTGATAAATGGATAAACCAGGAATCAAACCAAACAGAAGAAACTTAGAGTTCTGAAAAAAGTGTAGCTAGAGCTTTTGGAACAGCCATTGGTTTACAGATGATCATCACTGTCTTCGTAAAGCTGCCTCTACTTTTTGGCATTTAATTCAAACATGAATACTAAATCCTAACTATATAGTGTAACAATTTTATTTCACTTAATAATTTTACATTTTAAGACTGGTGAGTGGAATGGAGGGGTTTTAAGATATGCATGCACAGTGGTCAGAGTATAAGGAAGTTCAGCAAATTCTTGTTTACCGCCACTATTCTGCGTATCGTGGGAGCAGTAAGTCAGGACTGCTGTTGTGTGTGAAAGCTCATTCATCAAAGGACATACTTTTGATGTATTAGCTAGCTAAAAATGCGAAGAAGAATTTGCCAGACTTCTTCAAAGAGACAGGAATTTAAAATTTTTTTCAAATAACATTACAAATTCCTTGGACTCTTTGAGGTATAAAACTTTTTAAGCCTTTAGTCCTAAAAAATGTCTCCACAGCAAGTCAAGCAAAGGTCCTCAGTATCTGAAAACGCCGCTGCTTACTGTGGTGTAGGCTTTAATTCAGCTTGCAGGTACGTAAAACTCCCCTGCTGGTTTTGAACAGCAGGTTTGGAAAAACATTTCTCTGTCAGTTTTTAGAGTGTGTGGATTATGGGCAGTATCATACTTAGCTAAAGAGATACAGAAATCAGAAGCCGTACTCAAGTTCCCCTGAGAGCAACGAAAATGCTTTGCAACTGAGTTTGGAATCAGGACTTACACGTAGAACCAGGCAAGGAACAGCATCACAGTAAGGTATGCCGAACAATGTATCATCAAAACCAGCCTGTTCAGACAACTAGGCTGTAAAAACACGAATCCAGCAGGTACTGCATATAGAATGTGATTTTTTAAGGATTGTTGTGCAAAACTCGAAAGTCATGGTTAAGCCAAGTGAGATATGAACATCCACTTGCAGCTAGTGCTGTGAGGACACTAGAAGGATATGGAATGAACCAACCAGAGAACCAGCAGGTACCAAAGCCATCGAGTAAATCACAGAGTGAACAACATTAGCATTATTAGCCAGTCTAGTGTCAGTGGTAGTGAGGCAAACCATTTAAAACAATCATGAGAAATAGTTGTTGCTTTTCAGTGACTTTTCTGGGGATGCTGATAACTAGAAATAAAGAAATTACATATTGAGGAATAATAGGATGTTGACTTCACAGATCTTATTTGCATATTTTCTCTTCTTCAGTAGCAAGAAAAAAAAAATCAATGAAATAAAATGTCTCCTACTGTGTTGTTCACCTGATGCCTATGGTGTTGCTCTCCTGCCATGTTCTCCATCTGCTTTAAAGTAATTTCTGAAATATGCCCTCCTTAAAAATAAGTTCTTATTAATTTCATAAGGAACAAATTAAGAAATAGCAAACACGGAGACAATTTCATTAGTGGTGGCTTTAGGATTTTATTAGGTGTAACTAAAACACTGTCTAAGGTAATAAATAGTTGTGAAATGTGACAGACATTAGTCATGAAATAATACATAAGAAACAGTCTAATTCAACAACACCCTCACTTCTGTTCACCCTCTTTGCATTTATATATTTTGTTCACCTGGGAAAATGAAACTATCCATGTCTGCTACTTGAATTATCCTCATCTTTAACCCTTTATACCTTTTATACATACATATTCCTTCAGCAAATGGGTAATTCTCTTCCCATCTCAAGTTTATTAATACCCAGTATAATTTTTTAATCCATTTCCTCACTTTTCATGGTAATGAGTCTCTTCTGCACACATTTCTTTCAGTGGCTGGATATCATACATTTCTTCCGTGTGATTTTTGGTCATGATGGCTTATTGCTGCAGAAATATAGTTCTTCTGTGATTATATAGGTTTCTTTTTTAAAAAATCCTATGCGTATATTTTTATAGTGCGACTGTTGCCTCTATGTTAAGAGAGCTTATGTATGAGACATTAAGGGCAAAGAGCTGTTTTCCTCAGTTTTGTTTCTGCTTTATTTAGCAGTACAGTTCAGCTGAAGCATAAGTGAATGTAAAGAAGATAGTTATAATTGAAGGGTAGATTACATACAGTGTATTTTTTTTTTATGAACTGCAACCCTTTCCACTGTAATAGGTGGTAGTAGTAGCATAGCTTTGAAATTAAGCGGGATGAAATTTACACAGTATGTTAACCTCGCATAAAGGTTAGGAAAGAAAAAATTCTCCATGTAAAATGTGTTCTTAATTTCATCCTTGGGTATGCTCACTGAGGTGGCATGAACAGGCTTTAGCCCAAGCGAGAAGAGAATGCAGGAGACTTTTCCTGAGTTCTGAATACTCTTGAAAGTTGAATAACTGTTGTGAGGTCTTGTCATTAGCTAACGGGGTGACCTTCAGCAAATCACTTTACTTTGGCCTTCTGTTTCCCTATCTGTTTAAAGATGATGGGCTATGCTTTCTCAGTGCTTTTCTTGCCATCTTCACTTGCTCTTTTCTGTAGTATTTTTAAATAATTGGCCTAAAAAAGCATAATTTTACATTTTATGTTTGTACATAATTAGGGATAAACTAGTTTTGCCCATTCAGCTGGCTAGAGCAGTGTTCTACTTTCTGAACAAGTGACTATCAACATGAATTTTTATGAGTCCACTAGACTTGTGGAGAAGAGTCTTCTATATTGCAGGAAAATAGTATTTCTTTCATTGCCTTTCTATTTCTACAGAACTAAGAAAATATCCAGGAGCCCTAGAATATCTTAAAATTTTAACAATCACTTTTACTAACAGTATGAAAAATATTTTTGGTGTTGCTTATGCTGTCAGGTAACAAAGGAAACTTTGAGGAAATTACAGATGAAAATATTTGGTTTCTCTTCTACATCTATTGTAAAGTTAGAAGACCGAAGAAAGCATTTCAGTCATCCACACACCATGGTACAGAATGCTTTTGTTTAAGCTCAGTGTTTCAACAGGGATTTGAGTATTCTAAAAGTCTACTAACAACACTGGTTTTGTATTTAGTGATCTAAGTATTTGAGTAGACCAACAGAAGCCAACCAGTTTTCAGTAGTTAACAGAAATTCGTACAGGGTAGGATGTGAGTTTGTAGATGCCTCAAGACTTTGGGCTGGCAAATATGAACAAGCATTAGATTGGGCTCAGATTAAAGCCTTGAGCTGAGATGACCCGTCAGTCTGATAAAATGTTCTGCTTTGAATGTACTGCTGTAATGTAAATGTCATGGTTTGAAACGCTACTTCTGCCTGGAAAGTCCATGCTCTGAGCTCTGAAAAAGTGATTTTACTACACGACTGCAATGAAAAACCAGGTTACTTGAAATCTTCTCTCGTCTCTGTTTTGTACACACTATGTACACCCTAGTAAAACACAAGATCACTTGCTGGTCATTGGATTCATAGGAAGAGAATTATATGTTCAAGAATAATAGCATTGCCTGTTTAAAAAAATGCCACCATAAAAAATAGTTTAGCATTCGTATTTGGATCTCCAAATTTTCAGAGTCTCACTGCCAAGGGCTTCCTTTCTGCACTAAAAGCAGTGAGCAAAAGCCCCGTCTCTGTTGTTCGGTGCCATTAGACTTATGCATGTACGACTTGCATAGAGTGCAACTTATTGAGAAAGAATTGGCTTCATAGTTCAGGTTATCCAATATTTTTTTTGTCTCCAATCTATAATGCTTACTTTGCATCTTCTACAAGTTACCATTAAATTTACATATATTCAACAAAAATAAATAGAATTAATTACAATTAGAAAAAGCTTTCAGGTTTTTAGTGCAGCTCTTCTGTAATTCTGCAGAGAGTTAATACATACTGTCGCACTGAAAATGGAGGAGCAAAATGGAGGAGCAAAACTTATATGGCTACCATTTCTTTCACATAATTGTAAATTAATTTAGGCTGGAAAGGCCTGCTCAAGGTCATGTGGGTAAAGGATCTGCTCAAAACATGGCCTCAAAACGTCATTGCTCAAGGCATTG
>NW_010419255.1:19467-44014 GCF_000710305.1 Buceros rhinoceros silvestris
CTCTAAGGGATGCAGATTCCATAAACACTCCAGGCAACTTGCTTCAATGTTTGACAAATGTCATGATGGAAAAAATGTTTCCTACCTGCAATTTTCTGTGTTTCAATGTCAGTTTTATTCCACCCTATCACGGTGCTCCCGCGTAAGAGCCTGACTCTGCTTCTGTAGACTGACTCATTAGGTAGCTGAAGACAACAATAGTATCTTCCTTTGGCAATTTCTTAAAACCCGGCACACTTAATTCTCTCAGCCTCCCTTCGTATATTTTGTACTACACCCCCGATCATCTTGGTGGCTCTCTGCAGCATTTTGCCCTTTTATCTATGTCTTATGCTGGGGAGCCCAAATTTGGTCTTTCAAGTGCAGAATAGAGGGGAATAATCACTCTCCTCAGCTGCTGATTGCACTATTATTAACACTACCCAGGAGGTGGTTGGCCACCTCTTCTACAAGGACACACTCGTGTTCAACTTGTGGTTCCCCACAGGTCTGGGTGATGCATGGAGTTATTCTGTCCTCAGTGTAGGAGTCTGCATTTGTCTTCGATGAACTATGTTACTGTTCTGCTTTGCAAAGTTGTTAGGTTTTGTTTTTAAAAAAAGCAATTTAAGTATATAACGATTCTAAATGCTTTGGGTTTTATGCAACCTTCAGTGTAATTCTGAGTATGTATGAACCTGCCTCTGCCTTATGTTCTTCTGTTAGTCCCTGTAGCAAGTCTTCCAGCATGCTTTATTTGTAAAAAAATATGTTTGTAGATGTGACAGTTTTTAATAAAATACTTAGAGTTTTTTGGGTCCAAATCTACTGTGTCTCTCTCAGCACTGTATAATGTTGTTTCAGCATTCAAGCTATTAGAGGAAAGAAGTGATTCAAGATAACTCAGATGGAAATGCATGGAATGTTAGCTACTAAAGAGAAGGAAATCCTTCGGCTCTTTTAGTTTACCAATCTAAGGACATGTGTAAATGGCACACAGGATGAAATTCTGTCCTAGGCAGTTGCCCTATGTAAGTTCTAATTCAAGTCAAATTTAAATGAGATAGGACAGAGTCAACGAGTGAAATAATATTGATGCTTAAGTGCAACATAAATGACATGGAATTTGCACAGGCTGTACAATGAATTGAAAATGCATTCTTATGGAATTTACCTCTGTTTCCTTGATGGTACTTGGGTAAGTTGATGGCAGTGGTTCCATTCATAATCACAGGTAGAAACAGGTATCTCCAGAAATGTCTAAGGTCAGACCAATGGCTTTCTGGAGGTGCCTATCTTTGTATTGACTATACATAGCCTAAAGTTACCTGCTGAAGATTACCTGCTGAAATTAGATGAGGACAATCTCTCAAACTAATTTTTGAAAACACCTGCGTGTACATTTTAAATACTCATGTACTTGGAAGAAGAGAAGTAGTGTATTTTTTGGCTAGATTACTCTTGCTTTGCTCTTAAAAAGTTTAATTTACCCAGTATTCAAGACTAAGGCACTGTTCTTCTAAGAAGTGTCCCACCATGAAGCTGTGCTTTTTATATAGTTAATGTTTAACAAATGACATTAACCATTTCTTAGTTAATAAAAACATCAGATAGTAGTGTCAATTTATTTGTTAAATAACTATTTAGGATTTTTTGTGAAGTGTAAGCAACAGTATTTAGAACAGAATACTAAGCATACTTCACTGAGATTTATGTGTTCCTTGATAAAATTCTTGGTTATGTCATTGGTCTATAGCAATACACTTGTACCAAAGACTAACAATATACACTGATACTCTGTCTGCCCGCTTTAGGAATATACTGATAGATTTATTGATTAGAAAAGCATTTTCCCATATTTTAATTGCCTTACTGTTTGACTTTTACAAACAGAAGTGATCATACATCTCTTCATTTTCTGTTGTTTATAGCCCTACAATACTTCTCCAAGAAATAAGGCAGTGCATTATATAGGTTCAAGGAGGAAGCAAGTACTAATTTTGATTTTACATGATGACAGCAAGTGCAAAACAATTTTTTATTTGTTTGCTTTCTTTCTGTTTATTAAAAGAACTGCATTTTCAAACAATGTCCTTATCTATTTTAGTATTTAATGCTAAGTCCTACTGCCAGGTGTTGCACAGGTTTTAAAATTTCTTGATTTACAGATTAAGGCTATGTATTTACATAGAAACTGTTTTGGCATAAGCACCTGATAATTGCAATGGTGTGTAAACTACCACAGTTTCACTGTACTAGAAGAAAAAAACTACTGCTGTGTAAGTGTACAGAAGACTTTGGGCAGGTATGTCAGTGGTCTACATTAAAAAGCTAGGAACAGAAATGTGCTTATATAGCAATGATCTTACAAAATGTTTCAAACATTTTTACCAACCTAGTAACTTTGGCCATGGATCACTTGCACATTCTCTGAAATCCAGAGCCAACTTTAGACACAGTCATGTATATACTCCCACTCACCAAGATATGGTAGAGAAAGTGAAACATGGTGTCTTCCAATAAAATCAGAACAGTAATTTCAGGTATGCATGATTTGTCATTGCCAAATACCAATATAGGCAATTAAATCTCTAGAGCTCTGGTATTGTTTTAAAATGATGCAAACTCCATGCCTAGGTATTTGGAAGTTTATATTCCATTGTCGTATGAACTCTCAAATCAGAAAAAAAAAAAAACCCTCTTGGTATGTCGTGTTTTCTTTAGAGTTCTTTAGTGTCAATGCAAAAGAGGATTTTAGCTACTGGATGACTTGCTTCCGTTTCCTGAATCACACTAGGACCTTTCCAGTTTTTTCTCTGTGCCTTTGAAAACTGAGTTAAGCATTGAGGCTGTCTAAAAGACTGGAAACTCCTGTATGTGAGAGAGGGAAAGGAGCCAGTGACGTAGTCTGTAGGTTGGCTGGTACTAGAACTTCTTACTGCTAGGTGCATTTACTGCTAGGTGGATTTTGTGTGTGAGCTGAATTGTATGGGATTAGGCAAAAAACAAAGGAAAAAATTGAAAAAGTTTGTAACTGGAACTAAGTTCCATGTGAAATTGGAAATCTGCTAAATTCCTTTCTAGTGAGTGAAATAATGATATTTATCATGAAAAGAAAAGATTAAGAATAATGGTATACCTTGGAATTGGCCTGCTGGATCATTATAGAGTCTCAGTTCCAGAGTGATGCTCCTGATGTGACACCAGCCAATTAAAAAAGCTTCAGATATTTAAGAGCTTGACTGTAGACATTTGCTTCTAATAGTCCATTTCTGAAACTGTTTAGTCTTGTATCATGTCAAAATGATTCTGAAGTCTCTCTTTGGTTTCAAATTTTTACACAGAATCGTTCAGGAAATTGGACTTAAGATGTATTTGTGCTTATCCTACTGTTGAATTTATTCATACCTGTGCTGCGCACAGTTATTAGCATGACCAGTGTACAAGCTTTAGCAAGGACCATATGAGTGATTAAGATTTCTCCTATGGATACTATCACTGAATCTTTAGTAACCCTGCAGAGCAGATCAAACTTCATTTTTTACTAGTCTAATTATCCCTAAAGAGTAGATTGCATGGTATTTAGTTTGACGACTTTGAAAACCCAAGATCTGAGGCTGCTTTGCAGTGTTTTGGATTCTGTGTTTCCAGGGACTTGCGTTATTTCAAACCAGATGTTTAATCACTAAATTGCATTTCTAACTCAACTTCTCACCTAGATAAGAATATCCCTAATGACTATATTGAGGCAAATGCCAATTATTGTTATACAGCAGATAGCATCATATTAATAGCATCTATCTCAACACTGATAATTAAAAACAGAGAAATATCTCAATTTTACTCAATGAATGGTCCAGGTCCATACAAAAATGCCTCATTCAGTGTTTTCACAATGAGGATTTCTGAACCCCTACATACACAACATACGTAACATAAAATGAAACTCAAGCAACAGTAGAACTGGAACAAGTATTGCCATGAAGTGGTATGGGTAATTCCTTCAGCTATTGGGCAAGTAATCCATGTCATCAAGGGTGTACATGTCCCCACACTTGTTAACATCAAGATAGATCTGTACTAGTAAAACAAAGATAATTGTTGTGACCAAAGGGAGTCTCCTGTCTCAGTCGGGGTTTTAAGTGTTGTTGGGAAGTATTCTGGGGCTATTACTAACTGACTCTGGAATCAACTAGTAGAGATACAATGGATTTCGTTTTTCTTTTAAAGTACTCTATAGACAAATGGCAGCTGTTTTCCTCAAGGCTCCCATTCTTCTAATCCATCCTTAAAAGAAAATCAATATGGATTCTCCCAGAGGCTTTCAAGGCTGTCTCCTGTGTCAGGTGGAAAGGAACAAGAACAGCTTGTTTCAAGAAACTAGGGGTGTTAAGAAACTTCAACAGGCTGTGGACCTGTCTTTGTTATTAGGCTTACTGTTTTCGAAGTAGTAAATAAAAATTTAAAAATCCCTTCTCAAAGGTACTTAACTCATCGTCACTTTCAGAAACTCTTTGCCTTCCCACCTGATCTTCAGTCAGCAAGCTGGATAAACCAACAACTGAAACAATGCCCTCCCACTTCCCTTCTTTCTGAATGGTATGAATTTCATGTTATAGCGAGAAGTCACAAAGCAGCCTCTCTATTCCTGTACAGCAAAGAAAGCTCAAAGGTCTCTAAGTATTAACAATAAAGACCTAAAAATAGAAACCCCAGATGTTTTAATATATGAAAAGTAAATGACAGAATTTATAGTAGTTGAATAACTATTTGCAACTCTGAAATAATTTTCTGACTCAACATTCCTGGCCTAGCGATGAATAGTATTGTCATTTGCCCCTTAACTCTTCAGGTCAAATAAATGCTGAAGTTTATTCTTTGTATTTTTTTTTTTTAGAGGAACCTAGTCTCAGAGGCCCAGAACATTAAAATCTTAAACACTTAGTGGTGCTTCAGGAAAAACTTAAACATGCAATCTAATTAAAGGTAATTCAGTACAATAGGCTGTGTTTTTCCTCTTTTGCATAAAAGGTCTAGTTGCCTTTCTAATGTCCTAAAAGAAGAAAGGGGAAAGATGAGATAAGAAGGGGAAATGAACTGGAAGTACACAATAGCTAACAAGAGTTGTTCTGCAACGTTATGTCTCTGTAAATTTTTATATGAAATCTCAGGAAGCCTTGAAAAGGAAAATCTTTTATTGTTAAGGAGTTATGTCACCGGTTTGGTCGTGGTAAAATCAAGGTCCGATGACAATAATACCCTCCCCATCCCACTGGAGATAGAGGAAGGGAGAAAAGAACTCGTGAGACCTCTAAAATGCTTTTTGGAAACTGAAACAAGGTTTAATAACACCACAAACAGGGATATATTAAATACACAAGAGAACCAGTGAGGTAGTGAGGGTTAAACCGAAAGCAAACACGGACTGCAGCAGCGATCCGAGATGGTGGAGGCCGCGTGGTTCTGCCACGTGAGCAGCACACAGAGACCCGCGCAGCTACGAATTACCCGGCAGCGCGAGATAGAGCGGAATTGGCACAAAGTCCTACCAGTCTCTGTCGTGGAATGAAGCAAAGCAAAAGCAAACAGCTCTCGGGTACACGGGTAGTCCGGGCTCAGCCTGGCTCTTGCGGAGGGGCTCCGAAGCAGAAGTGACCCGCTCTCGGGAGTGCGGGCAGTCCGGACCCGGCTCGGCGTGGCAGCGTGGCTATAACTTTACCAAAAAAAAAGTGACGGCAGCTCCCTAAACGACGAGGGAGGTTTCCGCTCTCCCCACGGCGCAGCTGAAAGCGGCGAGGAGGCAAAAAGGCTCAGCTCTGGCGCACGGCTGGGTGGTTTTCTGTGGCGACGGTCGGTGCTCCGGGGGTCTCCAGTAAGGTGCATGGGCAGCTGGCTTCGAGTGTGTGCGGCGCGGCTGCTTCTCGCGGTGCAGCTGGCGCTCCCAGTCGAGCGGACTTGGACGTGTGGCAGTGGCGGTCAGCCGGGAGACGAAAGGCTCCAGCGAGTGGCGGCATGGCCACGAGTGGCATGCAGCAGCGCTTGCGGCAGTGGCGGCGGTGCTTGCAGTGGCGTCTCCTGCTTGGCTGGAGCGGTGACTTTCACAGCGCGGCTGGCTTTGGAGCGCAGCGTGTGGCTGTCCCCGGTGGCTCGGCAGCAGCAAGAGGGTAATGAGAGGATTCTCTTGGCGGCTCTTGGAGAGAGCGTTTGCTGAGAGGCTGTCCAGGGTGGAAGGGGAGCGCGTTGTTCCGATGTCGTCCCAGGGGTAGAAAGAGTGAGCCTGCCAGCCCAACGCGAGCGCGCTGGCTTTTTAAAGCAGAAATGGTGTGAAAAGACTAAAGGAAGCCCACAAAAACTTTTAACCAATGAGGATGCTGCTAACGTCACATGGCAGGGAATAATACTATTGGTTAGTTTAAAGCAAACCTCTCCTAAATAGGAGATATTTGCTAACCTACCACAAGTTAATATGCTATTAAAGAGATACACCTGTCTTGCTTTCCATAAAAAAAAGAAAAATCTCATTACAGCTTCTGAATGTGCATTTCACTGCTTTTTTGATGACTGGCTTTCATCTAAGTACAGAACTGTGAATTTCACTAGAACAGTCATTATTGTAAAGAACTGAGGTCAGTTTGAGGTCTAGTTTTGAGAAAGAACAAGACTTAAACACCAAAGCAAAATATAGTACTTCATACTTTGGCTTATCAGATGACTTAGTCTAGGAGGGCTGGACAGCAATAGGTAAGATTCATAAATGATTTTTCAGGTTTTCAACAATGAACCATACTATATCTAAATGAAGGAAAAATTCAATCCTGCCTCCAGCATTAAAATTAGGTAGTAATGCTGTTGGTCATGGCTAGTAAAACAAAGCAACAGTGCTGAAAATATTTTTCTGCCCCTGAGAGTTCTGTTATTCTTATCTCTTAACTGTAAGTAAGGTGATTGCAAACATGTTCAGATGTGTAATTGCTTTGTGTTTTCTTCAGGATGATTTTATAATTTAAAGTTACTTATACATAAGGTTGAGCCACTTGGAAGGGGATACTACTGTTTTCAAATGTGTTTTTCCAAATGTGTCTTGAATTTTGATCTTATTAACGGTTGGAAAAATGTTCCCCATTTCTGGAGAACACTGCTTACGTGCCTTCCCAAAGCTGTGTGAGCCTACCAAGATTCAATGATTTTGCAGGGCAGTTAAGGGGAACATGTGACCTGTCTTGCTTTTGGAAAGGGATTGAAAATCCATCACAGATGGGATAGTGCTTCAAAATTCTGATTCTGAAAGAGAAACTACGTAACAGAATAAAAGCTCTTCATGATAATTTGCTTTATGAAGGAGATGCTTCTCAGAATTCTCATGTGATATTAAATAAAGACCAGAAGGTAAACAAGTAGTGGAAACAGAAGTAAAACAGAAACATTAATTCTCCATGCTTTCAAAGTAATCTTGAATTTCATATCAGAATTTGCTATTCATAAATCCATGGCTTTTGTTGTGCACCAGGAGGCTACTATCTTGTGATACTGTTTTGTTACACTGACATTTACTTTGAGAAACCTTTGTCTGTGTGTCAGTGAGATCATGACTTAGCAATATTAAGACCACCTCAAATAATTATCTGACAAAAAGAAAAAAACAAAAAGGTGAAAAAACAAACTTGTTTTTCAAGTAAAGAAGTATAACAGGGAAGAGACTGATGAATTTCTGTTTGCCATGACATGTCAAGAAAATAAGCCTGGAGAAGGGGAACATGATGGTGAAGCAAAAAGGATCTGGTCTCAACAGTAGAATCAATCATCATAGCTCAAAAAAGTCATAATAAACAAAAAGAATTATTAAATGTTTATTTTATATTGTCATGAGAATTGCTTATTGACATGAGATCTCAGTTCTCTGCAAGAGCAAAAAAACATTCTGAAAGAACATATTCACATCCAAATTGTTTTTCATGCTTCTGTCCTCAATATCACAGAGTGTATCTGTTAAAAAACATTTCAAGCTAATACAAACAAATCCAAAAGACCCAATTTTAACTTGTGCCTCTTTGCTTAATTAAAAAAGATGTAAATTCAGTGTGTACATTTATTTTTATCTCATACTGAATCTTACTAAAATTTGAAATAACTTTTTTGACTGAAAATTCTGTCATTTTAAAGCTTGCTTTAATTCTGAATTAAAACAAAACCAACATTAGTTTGACACATAAAAGACTACTGAGAAAACTATTTTATAGTTACAATTTAAAATCTTCTGGAAAATAACTTTGTGCTTCATTAGAGAGCTTTGTAACCGGCACTAAGACAGAAGTATAGAGTGTACTAGCTAGATCCTGTCTACAGTGATTTCAAAAAATTATTTATTGTTATCTGTTCTTTTATGATCTTACAACACAGCTCCTGATGCGGCATGGTAGTGTTTCGCTGTGCTTAATGGCATTACAGTGCCTTGTGCAGTGATTCCTCAGGTGGCTCCTGATCTGTCTGTTTTCTTGTGCAAAGTTCTTTCTGAAACCTCGTATTTTCATTTGTGATAATATTCAGTTGCTTTCGCTGATTTGTAATCTGGCCTGAACAAATGCATGATTTAAGTTTTTTGTTGTTGTTGTTGTTGTTGTTGTGTTGCAGACAATAAAAGAGTCTATTTTCAGTGGAAAGTAGAGCCTACTAATCCTGTCAGCTAATCAAAGACAGTTTGTCACCCATGCAGATTTCCTGTTTAGGAAGTAGGTCAGAGGTGTTCAAATTTGGGTCCCTAAAATGTGTTTCCTAAATGAATGATCTGTTTTCAAAAAGTGGGAACACCTCTTGTTTATTGTTAGTCTCCCCAAAAATCGGTACTTCCTCATGCATTTAGGTAATAGACTTTTGATCACGTACTTTGAAAATGCTGAAGTTGTCTAGAATGTGGATGTATTTATAAAGTTCCTGCAAGATGTACTGATACTCATTGTCACAACTCCATGTGCCATGGTAAAGGCACTTAAAGAGAATTATACCGAAATCAAATGGTTTTATAATCTACATATGAATGTTTTGATAACTTACATAAAATGTAATAAATAAAGATGAGCCATGTGAAACCCAGTTCATGTTCCCTACTTACTTAGTTCTCCGCATACAGTTGGTTCATTTTTAGGGTTGAAGGGGAGGATTAACCAGACTAAATGCAGATCTTAGTTTCTTAATCTTAGGCTTCCTTTAAAGTTGCTAGAAGGAGTAGGTGCTACTTGAATAAACTTCACCTCATTTTTATGTACAAAACAGCTCAGTTGCACTGTTTCTGTTTCTTTCTCTTGACATAAAAAGAGAGTGTAGGATGTCCAGCTTATATGTGGACATGAATGCAGGAGATTTCTAAGATTAAGTCAGCTGAATGACCCAAAGTTTCAGAACTGTTCTATGACTTGCCCTACTGAAGAAGGCCTGTGTCAGTACCTAGAACAACTCTCTGATAGTGTAGAGACCCATGTGATTGAGTTTTTCAGGTGATCGTTGAAGATGTGTCACTGTGACTGGAATCAGCCTGTGACTGGAATCAGCCTGTGACTGATCAGCCTGTGGCGGTTTTTACAGAGACACAGGAGGAGGTCATTTACATCTCCCATTACTTTTGTAAGGGTGTAATACCCCTTTGTTTATGCAGCCTTGCTTTAATACATCCAGAGAATTTAGTACTAGATTTTTGTTTGCTTATTTTAAGAAACAACAATTACCTTGAACACTACAAAGTAAAGTAATTGTACTTATCCAAAGCAAAGTTTTAACATCTGCTTCGGCACAAAAACATGAAGATGTTGGGGGTTTTTTTGTTGGGTTTTTTTCCTTGGTTTTTTTTTTTTTTTCAGTATGTTTCTTTTTACTGTCTCTTTCTGCAACCATAAAAACCAGATCTGTTTTAAAAGTTACAGAGTGAATTTGAGCTCTTTGTGAACTAGGACAGAATGCAAAAAGGAAAGCTTCTGTGCTAAGATGACAGTCATTAATCTTGTATGAGCAATAGGCACAAAATATTTGCTGCTTGAATTTCAAGAGAACGTGAGGTCATTGATCAGTTCCTGTTTCTTGGACTGCTGAATGGGAATGTGACAAAATATTAAAGAATTAACCATCTTGAAGATTTTCACCAGATTAAAGGGTATGCCATAGTCATGAACAAAATACGTTATCCTGCTAGTAATTCAACTGTAAATTTATTGACATCCCCTGATCAGTTTAAATGGTATTGATATTACTGTAAACAAAATATGTGATTTTAAATATAGTTTATATAACCTAGTTAGTATTTTAGCATTTACCTTTGGCAAAAATCAATGCATTTAATTTGTCTATTTAATTATTTAGTCAAAACTTTAATTTTGACTGTGATGGGAATCTCTTTAAACATTGGAAACAAAATCTACTTCTACCTTGTATTCTGATGTAAAAATCTGAGTATTTTCTGTAAAATGTAATTACATCTCTTTTCTGTTCACACACAGCATCTTTAAAAAAACAAATAAACAACAGTTCCTGGTCTTTTTCTGGAGGAAATCTAAACTAATGCAATTAGACTAGTACTTAGAAGAATACTGAAATTACTTGTATTTTTCACTAGAATTTTCACATTGGTGCTATAACTTTAAAGCCAAAGAAGGAGAAGAATTGTGAGAATGTCCATATTCATCAGAGGACCAAACCATAATGCATATTTTTGACACTGCTTTCTTATTGTTGCTTTGAGACATACTAGACTAGGTTCTGAATGCCTTGGGTTACTTTCAGCTATGTTAGGCTTGGGTTGCAATTGTTGGAATGTTCTTGATGGCTATTTCTAGTAAAAATTAGTAAAGAAAAGTGCTACTACTCCAAGCACTATACGAATAGCCATACTGAGTTAGTAAAGCAGTGCAGAAGGGTTACCTCATTGCTTCAATGCTGTAGTCTTATGTCTGTTAAAATCCATGTGCAAGGGAATTAAAGGATTTGCATTTTACAAGTGAAGGGGCATTCTTCTTAGACCTTGGCTTGTTTTCTGCATAGCATACCCATCACATGTTAATATCATGCTAAAATGCCTCATTTATTTCTCTGTACCTCTGTTTCCTAGGCAGCAGATAGTTCAGATCAACCATTATCTGTGTATTAGCATCCAATACTGTCATCTCTCATTTTTGTCTACGTACAAATACTGAGCTTTTGGTTAGTACCTCGGTTTAGACGAGTCTGTCAATGGCTGAGAAAGCTGCAACTCTAACAAATGCCCATGCTGCCTAGAGGAAATGGATGGTTTTTTTCCCATCAGCTCGCCTCCTAAAACTGATCCCCCAGACAGTGCACCTAAAAGAGGCACGGTATACCTCCCCATCCTTTCTCAATATTCCTTTTCTGTCAAAACATGACACGTTTTTGATGTACATCACTGCTGACCCATTCCCACCTTCCATCCCATCAAAACCAGAAGAGTTTCCATTTTCGTCTCCCACCTGCCAGCCTGGGAAGAATCTGATGGGAACCACTGGCTTAAGGCCCTTTTATATGCCTCCTGACACAGTCCTGAGCTAAAAAAAAAAGGAGAAAAGGAGGGAATATCTCACGCTGGCTGTCTTCCAGCTACCTGAGACAAGGTGATGAAGCTGGGACTAGAACTGATGACGGACTTGACAGGGTTAAGAAAACTTTTGAGATCTACCGAGCAAAGCAACCTCTGATCAGGGTTAATAATAGCACATGCAAGGCAAGCAAAAGAATTCTGTTCTGTGTATTTACCATAGTAGGTGACAGAAATTTTCTAAATGTTGGATATTTACCGTATCATAAGACATAAATGGAATAAAGCATTTATTTTGTTTTAAACCTTGTGGTATATGGAACAATTGCTTGTTTGGGGTTTTTTTGTTTGTTTGTTTCAGTTTGTTGTTTTGGGGTTTTTTTTTAGAGGGCTTTTGGGATTTTTTTTTTGTTTCTCCCAAAGAGAAAGGGATCTGTCCTGTGATTTTTCATTTGTATGTGTGTTTGTTTGCTTTGAAATTTGTGGAGATGATGCTTGTCCCCAATTTCATTTAGGATCTTCAGAACATACTAATGTGTAATGATTGTTATCATATAATGATAGGACATACTGTTTGCAGTTACTGTAACTAGTTCACAATATTGGTGGTTTTCAAAAGCCTCTTGTTTTCAAAAACCACATTGTTACATAATATCTTCAACTTGCATTTAATTAAAACTGTAATCATTTACAGTTTTAGCTAAGAACTTAAAAGTTGAGCCTTGGAATCTTAAACGAAGCTATTAAAAAAACCTGGTGTTACTTTAAATCCTGCAGTTATTTCAAGCCAATTGTATGATTTTAGAAGATTTAAATTATTGGTCTTGAATGCCAAAGGTTGTAAATATTGAAATGAAAGAATGATTGATCGATCTGGTGAATGAAAATATGAATCCACATATGTACTCCAGTCCTACTGAAGTAATTTTAACTTAGCTTCTGTAGGGATAAGATTTTCCTTGATCTGTTCAATGTAACGGAATCAGGCCTTTAACTGATAAGAAAGAATTTCTAATGGTGAGCAGTGGAGAGTTCTTTATAGCTTAAGTGCTGATCATAGCGATGCTTTTCTTTCCTATTAATTATATTTTGGACTGAAGACTGCATTGTTGGCCTGTTATCTGCTGATGTGATAATATTTGTATTTATGTACATGGTAGCCCTTGTAACAGTAATAACCCTATCAGTTTTATTTGTGAAGGTTCTAAATGGCATTTTGTCTTTCTAACTCAGGCCTCAAAAGACTTGCCCATAATTTAAAAGTATTATTCAGGCTCTTAGGAGCTCTTTTCTTTCATCTACATTTAAATACTCCTGTGGAAAGAAAGCATTTAAAGATGTGCATTATTCACCTGGCCATTATTGAAGTGTCATGTTAATAAATATTAACTATCAAAGTAAGGAGGTTTTTTGTTAGTATTTTTAGCTGTTCTCACAAAATGTATTGTGCAATACGTGTGATTTTCTTTATGATTATATGCTGGAAACCCATAATGGCTATAGAACTTTTCATGCTACCATAAAGATATTGCTGATACTGCATTTCATCTGTACAGTACATTAAGCATGGTTATTTATGATGGCATTTCTAGCAAAGTTACAGCATAGCACTTAATTTTGTCATGAATTGGATAATTTGGGGAATAAAAGTAAAATAATATTTTTATAAATTTTCTCTGTTCAAAAACTAGAATGATACTTTATAACTATGAGGTAAAAATTTGGCCCCGCATTTGGATTCCTGATGTAATCACTACTACTTACATAGTGGTGAGGAAAGATACCTGGTAAACTTATTTGCTACTCTCTTTCTTCTCAAGGTAGAAGATGATGTTGTTACACTACCTCATAGATTGAAGTGCTGCAACTACAGTTAGAAACTGAAAAACATCTTAATGAAATTTATCTCAGTTCTACAAGTTGGGACCAACTGTTTAAGATCACAAACTGAAAAGAGAAAAAAAAATTGCACTGTCATGATAGGAGAGGCTTGTAAAATTGGGTTCCTGTTCATTGATAACTGGACTGAGACTTACTGCAAGTGAGCCAAGAAATTGTGATTACATCTTAGGTCTGTTACTGTAGACAAGCAATTGTCAGCTGAGGAGGCAGGCCTAACTTCTTTCTGCCTTCCATACTTTTCCCCTTGTGAAAGTGAAAACAAGTGAAACAGCCAGATACATTTTTGCTTCTTAAAAGACCGCTCTGTATTTGTCATTGATCAAGTACTTGTAGATTGTAGTCAGAAAAGGGACTGTGTTCTTACTACTTGCTGGAGGTGAGATATTTTTTTCTTGACATTGCAATGTGTTTTTTAGCAAAACTGATCTTGGAGAAGTTCCTTAGCATCCATCTATGTGTCAATTCCATCAACAATTAAAAAGGTAATTAATACTTGCTTTTTACTGTGAACTTTTTGAAATAAGGCAGGAAAGCTCACCATGTAGAAAACTTCCCAGGACTTTGGCTGTGGAATAGGAGTCTGCAGGGGCAAAGAGCCAGGACTGATTTTGGACTGTGAAAGCTGGAGCTCTTCTCTGCTGATCTCATCATGCCTATTAGAAATACGATAGGATTAATGTGTGGTGTCTCATACAGATCTCACAGAACTGTACATGTACTTACTCATCTCTTGCTTTGCAGTGTGGAAATCTTAAGTTATTAAAGCACCAGAAATCTTCTGGTGCTACAACAGGCTGTCCATCAGAGATTTGGATGCTGATTCACAAGATCCTTTAAGCTCATTTTGAAAATCTGCCAAATGCACTTGCATTTGTCCATTTGCTTGTAATCTGTGAATATTTATAATTAGAGGCTCAGCTGTTTGACTGAAGGCAAGAAAGGAAAAATAAATATGTAAGTCTACAGTAAAATAATGTGCTGAGATGTTTGAGACCTGTTCTTATCCTCTGAAAAATGAAGGGGATAAAAATAACAAAGAGGCTAGAGGGAATGCCAAAATATTTTTGAAGGAGTAGGGTTAACAATACATTCACCTTCGTCAAGTTTTGTTGAAACAATTATATGTGATTTCTCATATGGGGCTTCAGTACAGGAAGGCACCACCAATAAAGAGATGTTTCTTTTGTTACCTTTTCTTCAGTGTCTTTCAAAAGATTAGGAAGATTTTTCCATGTGGTTTAACACTGTTCTTGCTGCTGAGAAGGGTATAAAAAATACTAGCTTCTTATAAATATCACCTCTTTGTGTTTGTGGCATTTTCTATATTGCTAAAAACGCTATACTCGACTGGAATGAACTGCTGTTGCACAGGAAAATAGGAGAGTTGCTTCTGATAACGTCGGTGCTTAAAGGCCAGTGTGGATACTCACTGCGAGGTTTCAGTTCTGACCACACTGTGTCCAGCACTCCTGACTTAGTTCACAAGAGAGGTGAATGTCAGAGATAAGTTGAAACCGAGATCTTGGATCTGGTTAAAATTCAGTTCCTAATGTAGAGAGACACAGAGTGAGTTTGGGAGAAAATCCTGGGAGGAGGGGTTTTACTTAGGCTGACAATATCTAAGCATTAAGACAGTTAAATCAGGACTTCTAAATTACCTAAGTGCTGATGCATCCCTGCAGAGGTGGCTGTGAGTCATGTGTGCAGCAAGTGGAAGGTGGGAGGATGGCACTCGCGTGATGCAGTGTGTGGCACAGCTTGGGGGTTACAAATGCTTTCAAGTCCTCTACCTCACTGAAAGCAGTCTCCTCAAGAGTTAAAATAAAAAAATCTCCCTGATGTGTGATTTTCTCTTGCTCTGTACTGAAGAAAGCTATCTCATCCTAGACAGACCTAGGACTACGCTGTACTGTGCTAGATCTCTGCCTGCAGTAGGGAGAGAACTGGTTAGGTGGGAACAAATGGTAGTACTGATGGGGAGAGGAAAAAGAAGAGATGGAAAAGAAACCGTTTGAGGAACAAAATGCTTGGAAAAATTCTCAGGCCTATTCAGTGACTTAGTTACTCCCTGTCCAGCTTTAACTTCATGTTTTAAAGGAGAAGCTGCAATAGTAATACATGAGAGTTCAGCAATTGTTTGATAGTCGGATCATGGTTACCTTTTTATTATTATTACCTTTGTTAGGTAATCTGTTGTTTATTATATGTGCTGATTATAGATATATATATTTAAACAATCATTCTTTTAGTGCAACTTTTTGCAAAATGCAGTGATCTGAAGCATTTGGTTGTTTCTAATTCTGTGGTAACTATAATTCTTTGAAAACTCTTTGAAAACTTTATCACATTCCTTAGGCAATTGTTTGGTGATCATTTTTGAGTTAATCAACAAAAATATTTTGTCGGTGGTTTTACTATTCAGTGCTGTGGGGGAAAAAAACCAGTTCTCAGTATCCAAGCAGTTGTGTAAATACCTCAACTATGAGGGGAAACAGGTATTTTGCTTTCTTTCTGTTTTGGTGACATTGGGGCCAAGATTGATGGGGTTAAAGAATACCAAGGTTTTTTTTAAAAGACTGTGAGTATTATCAGAAAAGTACATAGTTTTGTTTCAAGGTGGTAGAAGCAATATTGTATGTATCCTAAAGGTGTTTGTTTTAAGATAAACTGGCAGACTACCAGGATCTTTGATTCCATTGGAAACTTAAAATGGCCTAAGAATATCATATCTGGGAATCCATAAACAGTTTGAATAATGGGAGCTTTGAAGTTTTTCAAAATTTATGTTACAAAAGTCTTCTATAAGCCTAAAACACATGATAAACAGGCACATGTCTTCCTTCTGCAGGTGACCTCTAGTGCATTAGCCAATCCAAATTTTAAAAAAAGAAAGCGGGGGTGGGGTGTGGGGTGTGGAGGTTCCAAGCTGCTCATCTGTGTATACCAGTCTTGAAATGAAATAAGAACCCCAGTCAAAGATGCAAAAAAGGCAGTAAAAAGACAGCTGTGTTTATCTCATTTACACACAAGGAAGAGAAATTATTCTTCATGGAAGGAAAATTTTCAGCTCTTATCCAGTACATTTTGTCCAGCCGTGTAGGAATTTTATAATGGTTTAAACTATCAAATGTGAAGTCTTTCTAAAATGCTGCACCTTCTTTCCAAATCATACTGTGCAATGAAGACTTTGGCTATAACTTGAGGTCAAAATATGTGATATTTTCGTATTTATCGTTTTTGCTGCCAGTATAGGTTTCCAACCAGATAATGCTGTAGCAATAGAATGTCTTTCCTCAGTGCTGTGATATTGCATATGACTCTATGAGTTTTTGTGTAGGAAATGATTTGATTTATTGCTTTATGATGAACTCAGAGTGCTCAGTGGTGTATGCAGCACAAAAGACAGTTTGTCTTTGCCTCAAGAAGCTTCTAGCCTGAAGGTTGGGTTCTAGGGAGCCTCGTGTAGCGATGAACATCCCTTCTGTCAGATGTCTGATGCTGATGTGACCTTTGGACTACATAGAATTTTTTTTTTTTAATGTAACAAAGTATCATTCCCACCAGTGAAAATGTGTATGCTAACCATTTCCAAAAATGCTACAGCAGTATTTTTGCAGATTTATAGAAAATTTTCAGTGCTTCTCTTCATCATGTTAAATTCCCAAAATACCAGGGTCAGAGTTGTTAAAGTCAAAATTTCCCTCAGAGTGCGTTGGCAGCTCCTAGACTGTCCAGGTGCAGCAGGCAGGGAGCCCCTTGCAATCTGTTGCATACCTTTCCTTGAGTGTTGAGTCTGCAGGTACTGGTGGGAGTCTTGGAGGCCCAGTACCCTCATTTGTGGGTTTCCAGTCTCTTGGGAGTTTTCCAGCAAATAGGGAAGGAAAAAAGATGTTATCAGATCCTCCTTTTAAGTTCTGGACAAATTCTAAGGTAAAAAATTTGTGGTTTTGATTTTAGTGCAAAGACTATTGAAATGACTACTCTAAATAGAAGTTGATATGGAAAAAAGTCATCCTGTGGACCCCCAAACCTTGAATATTTGCATAGCCTTTAGCGCCATAGTTCAGTTCTTTTTGTGTTTTATCAGTCAGCAAACTGTCAGGGCATTTATACAGCCCTTACAGCTGTGATACAATTTGTTAAGATGTCCACTATGATAGATGTTCCTTTGAATGTACAGTACCTTGATCTGAAGCTATTTGCTCTCTGGAGGGGCCATTCAGTGTCAGCTCTAAACAGGAGTTGCCTGAAATTCACAGACTCATTATTCTCTCTCAGTATTTAACACTTACCACTGGACCATCAGAGTCCTAAGGTCCTTTAGGAGGGGATTGAAACAGTGTTTTACTGGCTTCTAAATAAAAGCTGAAGGGCTCGGCTGTGAAGAAAGTATTTGTGAATGAGTGAATGATAAGTTCCCATGCAGGCTGACATGGCAGGGTTAAAACATCACTGAATATCATCTTGTGAACAGAATCTGTATTTCATACAAGCTCTACATTGCATAAATATGTATTGGATGGGGTTCATCTGTAGTCTCAATTAAGCTGATAACTGATCACTTTGGAGAGGATAGGTTTGGAGCAAACTGTCTCAAGCCAGATAACACTGTGAGGCAGCAAGGCAGAAATGTGGCATTGTCATAGCCAGATATAGCATCTGATCAATTTTTTCTCACTAAATACAGTAAGAATTATAAAATGCCGCTTTAGGAAATAGAATGGGGAAATGATCCCTTTCTGAACATAATTTCTGTATTGTTACTAAATAACTTTGCTGATTTCTTCCAAATTACTTGTCATTACGACAGTTTAGGTTTTATGCTGTTCTGCTGAGATCCCATGTATAATCCATGTCCTTCCTGAAGAGGACTTTAGTGGTCTTCATTTTGTCTTCTGTAATAATTGTCTGTACTCTCTTTCAGTGAGAAATACCCTTAGGATCTTATTTTTTTGAAAGTGACTATACAATATTATGTGTCTAAATCATGAGACTCTCCAGAAGGCTATATCTTGCTAACAGCAGTCAGTGCTGGAAGGTTTATGGAAGGTTAAAGTCCCTATTAAAGTTTGGATGGGAGCCAGAATAACTTCCACTACATGTTAGAGACAATCATCTAATAATGCTGTGAAACGGTGTAAACCACTACCATTCAACAGATGGCACCATGTGGTAAACATCATGTGATTCAGTTACTGTTTCTTGAGTTCCTCCACATAATAATGTTGCAAAATATTAAAATTTCATGGAAAAAAATATATAGGATTCAAATGTTCTTATATGAGTAGATGAATAAAAAGAATCGATTTTTTTTCTGGGTTATATTTGATTTGTCAGCTTGTCAGTTCAGAAATGTATTTGTAGCACAGACAAAATAGAACAGTATTATTTATGCCACTGAAGCTGATGGAGAAAATCAGATATTGTTTATGCAAATTCTGTGTGATTTCCCTCTGCTATAATGAAATAGAGAAAGCAGGTGGTGCAAGACAGGGATTGAGGGTTGAGGAAAGAGTCCATGTTTCAGTGTAGTTAACTTCTGCACGCGTGTGAGCTGTGCAGAAAACAGCAGGGCTCTGGCATGGGCATGGAATAGAAGGCTTTTCCAGATCAACCATTGAGTTGCACATGTAAGTGGTTATCTATGAGAAAGATGAGTTTTGTTGACAGAAGGAATGCTTGGAGTGATGAGGGAAGGCACAGGAGGATGAAAAACAAGTACGTGTTCAGACACAGAAGCCTGTCAGGAGTGGTTTCTCTGTACCTGGTTCCTTAGGCATCTTTACAATGTGTCATGCTACAGCACTTTATGTATGCCAGCAGTGGCTTTTACTTTGTCATTTATACAGATTGACATTCTTCATGAGAGTAAAGTTACTAATGGGTTGGGGGGGTTTTTGGTGTATGTTAAACACTGCATGTGTTTTATGGGTTAGAATATCCAAAAGGGGACTGAGATGAAGGATTGTGCAAAATGATGTCATGGACTATACAGGCATAGGCAAATTAGGCACTTGAAAACATACGCTGATTGCCTTTATCAAAAAGAATCAGCACTTAGAAGACTCGCTGCTCAGTAATTTGTTTGTAAATATTATTGCATTAGGCAGATACGAGTGGTAACTTTCCTCAGTGATGTTTTAGTAATTGCGCAGAGCTCTGGAGAACACTGATACTGATGCCAGCCGTATATTGTGGTATCATTTTAGCTTCATCTAACTGACAGGCACAGTCTACCCAGCTTTGCAGAGAAGAAGGCAGATGTGTATTTCAGCAGATATGCAATCTCTGAAAGGTCAATTCCACAAAAGTGTGTTTTTATCACGGATTTTGTTAAGGGGTATTTTGGCTTTTGCCCATCATTCTTTGTCTCCCACAGTGAACAACAGGGCAAGGTTATAATTTAGTTTGTATGCTTTGATAAAAGCTACCTTCAAGAATCACTTTTTCACCTCCAAAGGAGCTACTAAATCTCAGGTGTGCTAGGAAATGTTTCTCTAAATTGCTACCAACTTGCTTTTGTGCCACAATGCATGAGGAAATCAGGAGGAAAATGAGGCTTCTCTTCTCACAGAAAAACCTCTGAGGCATAGCCTCTGCACCTGAAAGGTGCCTTCTATCTTTGCCTTTTCCTGCTGCTGAAGATTATACCTCTTGGCAAAATTTAACCTGCAGTATTATAGCTGTTTGCAGCCAGAATCTAAAGGACTAAACTCATAATTTGCCTGACCTAGAAATTTTTACTTCTGTACTTCAGTTCACTGATAATTTTGTGCCATTGCAGTAGTCTGTGGGTCTGCACCATGAACAGCATCAGGGAGTTAGTCTGGTGAAACAGGAAAATGGTGAAAAAGCGGGTAAGAGGGTTGAAAAACAGTAAAGGAGAGCAGTTCCTTTGCAGTTCCAGTGGTGGTGTTGAACACTTTGCCTCATCAAGTCTGGGTTTAAGGCAATCACTTTGGTTTCAGTGGGAATGTAGCCTGAAGGAGAACTTCACAACTTGCTGTGCATTGTCAGGGAGACATAGTATTTGGTACAAGAAAAGAGGTCCAAAACCATATCTTTTTACAAACTTAACAGTTTTTCTAAGCTTCTATGAGAATGTCTAGAGGCTTTTCTCTAAATAACACTGAAATTTATTGTAGCAGTAATAGTAGAAGAAAGTGCCCAGTAAGTTTCATTGCCATTTAATGGTAGTGAATTTAAGATGTGAATCTGAGGTAGACTTGCTGTTCCATGCCAGCTGTCGGTCCAGAATTCAGTAGCACATCTCCACTTGTTTCTGAAGCACATTTTAAAATGTATTTATGTTATTGTTGCTCAGCATGGCCTCAAGAAGGGCGGATTGTGCCAGACAAATTTGGTGGCCTTCCATAACAGAGTTACAGAGTTGGTGGATATGGGAAGAGCAACGGATGCCATTTACCTGGACATGCGCAAAGCATTTGACATGTTCTGCATTACATCCTTGTCTTTAAACTGGAGAGACATGATTTGATGGATGGACCACTTAGTGGTTGGGGAATTGCCTGCATGGTCATGCTCAAAGAGTTGCAGTCAGCGACTCGATGTCTAAGTGGAGACTGGCGACAAGTGTTGTCTCTCAGGGGTCAGGATTGGGACTGGTGCTGTTTAATATCTTTGCTGGCAAAATGGACAGTGGGATTGAGTGCAGCCTCAGCAAGTTTACCAACAATGCCAAGCTGTGTGCTGTGGTTAACATGTTGGAGGAATGGGATGCCATTCAAATGGACCTTGACAGGCTAGAAAGATGGACCTGTGCATACCTCATGAAGTTCAACAAGGCCGAGCACAAGGTCCAGCATCTGGGTTGGTGAGGTGGGTGGGTGATGAGTGGATTGAGAGTGGCTCTTTGGAGAAGGACTTGGGGTGTTGGTTGACAAGAAGCTCGACATAACCAGGCAATGTATGCTGACGGCCCAGAAAGCCAGCTGTATCCTGGACTCCATCAAAAGAAGCATGGCCGTTAGGTTGAGGGAAGTGACACTGCTCTCATGAGACCCCACGTGGAGTACTGCTTTCAGCTGTGAGTCCCCCAGCATAAGAAGGACATGGACCTGTAGTGAGTCCAGAGAGGTGCCTCAAAGATGAACAGAGGGCTGGAGCACCTCTGCTGTGAAGACAGATGGAGAGTTGAGGTTGTTCAGCCTGGAGAAGAAAAGGCTCTGGGGAGATCTTATAGTGAGTGGCCTTCCAGTACCTAAAGACAGCCTACAGGGAAGCTGGAGAGGGACTTTCTACTTTCTGCAAGGGCACATACTGATAGGACAAGGGGTAATGGATTTAAACCAAAAGAGGGTAGGTTAAGATTAGATACAAGGAAGGAGTTCTTCACTATGAGAGTGATGAGGAACTGGAACAGGTTGCCCAGAGAGGCTGTGGATGGCCCCTCCCTGGAAGTGTTCAAGGCTTTGAGCAACCTGGTCTAGTTGAAGGTGTCCCCGCCCATGGCAAGGGGTTGGAACTAGATGATATTTGAAGTCCCTTCCAACCCAAACCATTCTATGATTCTATGATGATGATTCATTTATTAGTCTGTGTGGCTGCAGTGTGTAATTTACAGTAATGTAGGGTAGTTTCTGGTTTTGAGTTCTTCAGCTTTTTAGTACTGTTTTGTGCATGTGACGAATATATTTGGGTTTGAATAACTTTCAGGTGATATTTAAATGCTGATTTAAAGTAGGGTTTACTTTGTCTTTAACTTTCTTAATCTGAAGACTACAACTAAGAATCAAGTCTTGAAGCAACCTTTGCGATCAGTTACAGTGTAATGGATCAATATCTATTTCTCTCTGCTATCCTCAGTATCTTCCTTAGATATCTCCTGAAGCTTTTTGATCAAGGAGGTCATCATGGGTTTATTTTACAATCAATGAAGTAATCATCTTGATCTTAAATCCTAATTCTTAAACAGCTAAAATAAAATTGAATTAATCCACTTCTATTTAAATATTTTCAAGTTAATCCGTAGAGGTTTGCTTTTCTTCCCTCACTTTCAAAATGTCTGTCCTAGTTAGGCCCTTTTTCCCCACTAGCATGTCTTTCTGTATTAGTTCAAGTTATGTTGCTGTTTTCTTGACAGCCCGTCTAAAGGAGTCGTAGCTATTCATTTGTATAACACAGTAATAATGTTTACAGATCTTGCCAGTAATAGAATAAAAAAACAACACGGTTTTAGCTCATGAACATAAAAAAAGTCATGTTCATTTAAGACCTTGCTTCAGCGATTGTGTCAACATGTTTGGAATAATAATAACCATTTAATGATGTGAAATGGCTTCTATGATGAAAACCAACATACAGACATTTCTTTATTTGCCAGTTTCTGAGTGATTTTTTTGGTATTTGGAGTTGTCCTTTGAACACGCTAAGAAATGTCCTGGCTAAGGAATGACAGTTAAAACATTGTGTATTATGGAAGGCTGCAGTAAAACTTAAAAATCTTCCAGAATCAGGTTATATTTTAGCAATTTAAAAGTGACTGTTCCTTGGTCAGCAAAAATACAGACTGATCTGCTATTGTACAGATTAAAACAATTCACACTGGATTTAAAGAAGCATTTAAAATGCACAAACTCTTTTAAGTCATTTCTACATTGCAGTTTTCAGTACAGACATTACTAATTCATGTGATGACTCAAGCTCGTAGTCACTAATGTCTTACTGAGAGCAAAATCGCCCCTTGTACTTCTTTGAACTTTGTTTATACTTTTAGTCAGAAGACTGTGTTCTTGAAAAAGAGCCTCTTGATTCTCATTATCAGTTACAGCAAACATGCATCATGGTTGGATTCAACAGAGATTCTTGAATGACTAGCTGGTACACATTTTTATTAGTACTATGTTCCATCTGTTTAATGTTCAGCTTGATCTAGTAGCAGTTGGTAGTAAGCTGTTGAGATTTTTATTGAGCAAACTTGAACAGTCATAGGCAGATATCTATGACAGGAGGCCCAGAAGCCCACCATGCTATAAAAAGTAAATTATCTCAATACCTGATGATGCATGGCCCACACTCCTAAATTAATGTTTTTCCTTAATCCTACAAAAATAGGAGGAAGGATTTTTTAATTTCCAGGTAATGAAAATATTTCCGGGACACTTTAGATATGCTGATTGTTTTGCTGAGTTCTTGTTGTATAATTGTATAAGTTTTTTGCCTTTGCTCATTCTTGGTGTAACCATCTAAAGTAGCTGGGTATTAAGAGAGCAAATAAACCAACTCTGTCCTATAGGCTTCAAATGATTCTGTGTTATAGTATTGAAAATTTCAAACCCAATTGTATTTTAGAAATTAGCATGGTTATTTAAAAAGACTACTATCCTATTTTAGAATAAACCAAGAAATCATAACATGTAGACTGATTTTAAGGCTGCATGTAACATATATTTTCTTGTGTATAACTGAGGTTTACAGATACTGTACCAGAACAGCCTTACTACAAGAAATACCAAAATGTTCAATTGAAGTCAAAATATAAAGGGAGTAGTTAGAATTTTTACAACAGTTAATGATTTTGATTAAATAAAAAGGTAAGTTGCTTGAGTTCTGGCTCTGTGGCTTCAGATAATTTCAGTGCACCCTGAGTTATGATACAAGTTAGAGTATTTCTGCTAAAGGTAATGATAATAAAAGGACTCCTTCAAGAATAAGATGGGTCATGACAGAGAGTTGACCTCCTGACATAGTTTTGTGATAGATGTGGCCAAAGGTACGTTGTAGCTACCATATATTTTCTTAATTATTTTAGAAAAATTAACAGGCATTGCAGAGCGGAAAAAAAGTCGTCACTTTTGAAAACTATTAAAACTACCCTCACTTCCTGTGCACAATCCTTTTAATGTTGGACTGCTTGTTGTTCCTTGACAACTGGATAAAGAACAACTTCCGATGTGATAGTTCTGCCTTTTTGCAGATGCATCTTTGCTTAGTTCAGTCTTCTTTTTGCAGAAATTGCATTTTCTACTTGAGTAGGTAATGCACTTTTATTTTATGTATCTATCTCTCTTCTCTTCAAAACAGTGATTCCAGAAGAAATTTTTTAATCAGTAAAGATAATAGCTATTAAATGTGCAGTGTAATTGATACAAATTATACACTTTACATGTACAGGGA
>NW_010419255.1:44144-44449 GCF_000710305.1 Buceros rhinoceros silvestris
TATTAAATATTGTTGTCTTAGTAATTAGTGCAGATAATAGCTAAACATTAGTCCATTTGATTAGATTTCATCCCTCTTTCTTTCCAGACACTCAATGAAGACATTATCTTCTAGTTATATTACTGTAGCAGTCCAACAGATTGTACTTCTTCTGATGAGCCATCACTTCTGATGCACTTCTGATTCAGATTACTTAGCTATCATCTGTCAATTTACTATCTGAAGAAAATTCACAATAAAAATGCATGCTTAAAATACTACTATAATAAATAAGTCTTTGTTAAGGGTCGAGGGACCGAGGTACC